>NC_090649.1:152532090-152814590 GCF_040937935.1 Hyperolius riggenbachi
TGTCTCCCAGATAAAAACTAGAAACCTATATGGAGAACACCAGGAATGTTATGGAGCAGCGCCCCAGTATGAGGCACCCATGGCACATGCCATACTTGCACCCCTGTAGATACGCCTCTGTTGTTGCTGCTCAAATCAGGTAATTTGATGAAAAACATTTTTATTTGTGTTTCTTAGATACTTACATGTATCAAAAAGGGTGCATGAAACAGATTTACAGTACTTGTGGTTAACACAGTCTACTATTTAAATAGAACTCAGTGTAAAACTTACCATCAATCTACGTGAGGCTGGAGTTTTATAATGTTTCATGCACACTACATTCCTTTTCCTAAATATTAGCTGAATCAGCTAAAAGTATTCTTTCCTAATGACATGTAATGGATGGATTCAGAGCTGGAACAAACTGTATCCAGTGCAGTTTCATTTGTAAACCCAGGAAGCACTTGATCTACATATTTGTTCTGGGTCAGTGGCTAAGACTATAAGACGTATAGTCAGTTTTCAAGTAAGGAATATTTTTAAAAGGTAATAAACATGGAAGCTTCAATGTCCTTGTTAGTAAAGGTTTTTTTTAAGGGATCTTCCATGTGTGATGATAGTAAAACACTCCACTCTGTTCATAGCTATACATCACAATGAACTTTACATACACTGTTTCAAATATGTTACCTTATTTTTATGTGCAGAGTCAGCCACATGTACAGCACACTGAGTATTGGGCGTGTCAGTTTGTTTCTTTCTTTGGTTGATTATTGTACAGAGATGAATACTTCTTGCACTGTGCAGATGATTACACATGGAGCTCACAGAACAGACTTCCACTTTCCCCACTTTACAATAGTCACAACATTGAGGGAAAAAATACCAGGTTGTTCTTGATTAACCACTTGCCGACTGCCTAAAGCCATGTGGCGGTGGGAGCGCGGCTCTGTTGTTTTTACACGCCTCCATATGGCGTCTTCTTGTGAGGAGTGAGATTTGATGCACAAGCGCAAGCTCCCATCACTGTAAACAGTGGGGCACAACGATCAGCCTGCCAGCGGATGATCAGCGCTGGCAGGCTGGTTTTTCTACTTATATGCAAAAATGTATTTATATAGCGCTGGCCTTGTGCCTTGTTGCTTAACTGTCCCTTGGAGGGGCTCACAATCTAATCCCTATCATAGGGATATGTCTATGTATGTATTGTGCAGTGTATGTAACATAGTCTAGGGCCAATTTGGGGGGTGGGGGGATAAAAAAATATTTTTTAATGTCTTTTTTATTGATAAAAAAAATTGCAGCAGCAATCAAATACCACCAAAAGAAAGCTTTATTTGAGAGAAGAAAAGGAGGTAAAATTCATTTGGGTGCTATTCATTGTATGACCAAGCTATAAGCCATTAAAGTTATAAAGTGCCAAATTGTAAAAAATGGCCTGGTCACTAGGGGGATATAAACCTCTGGTCCTCAAAAGGTTAATGTAATTTGTTAAAAAGATTTACAATTACATTTTTCAGATCACCTGAATTGTAAAAAGTGGCAATCAACTTAAATGTAATAGTGGCACTTCATGGCCAGAATGTAAGTCAATATGCAGTGGATCGGCACTTTTTTTTGCTGAATGATCCATTTACTGCTTGCACCTTCAGTATAACCTTCAGTATAAAACAGCCACAGATCATAGCTTTTTGTTGGGGACGGGAAAAAAGGGCGCAGGCTGCTAGTGGACAAAAAGGGCGCAGCTATTCACTCCCATAATAAATAATGTTTAATGGGCGCCAAGCAGGAAAAAAGGGTGCCGGAGATAAATAACGTTTTATAAACAGTGCCCGGAGCTTTTTAATGTTTTATAACTGTGCTTGTGATGATTTACGTTTAGAAAATGCACCCGTGACAAATAACATTTTATAAAAAATACTAAACATATTTATCCTATTTAACTAAAACGTTATTCAAAATTTTATCCCTTACTGTTTGTTAAACATTATTATTCACAAAATAAAGCAATCAGTACGTAACGTAAATTGCAATATATTTTTTTACAGTCACTATTTGTAAAACATTATTATCCACATAATAAAGTGAACACTAAGGGGGGGGGGGGGTTAGGGTTAGGCACCACCAGGGGGGTCTTAGGTTTAGGCACCACTAGGGGGGTCTTAAGTTTAGGCACCACCAGGGGGTCTTAGGTTTAGGCACCACCAGGGGGTCTTAGGTTTAGGCACCACCAGGGGGGTCTTAGGTTTAGGCACCACCAGGGGAGTCTTAGGTTTAGGCACCACCAGGGGGGTCTTATGTCGGGCGTTTTGTCAATGTTTGTATAACTTGTTTAAAAATAAATATAAAATCAAAAATGTAAATGTAACGCTCCTGGGAAAATAGGAGGAGCTAAAATACAAACATACGCCTAACTGTGTGAGCTTGTTTTCCGAGGTTTTACAGTACTGGTTTAAACATGCAAATAAATGTGGACCAATTTATAAAAATATCAATTTAATATCGAATAAATATTACAATATCAAAACAATATAATATTGCACTTTTGATATAAAACAAAACTCATAAGGTCATTCTTATAATAAGCAATGAGCTGGATAATAATTTCAGTAAAACATCAAAATGTTATTATACTTATTCACCAATACAAAAGGCTTAAACCAATTAGCAGTCAACTCAAATACAGTGCAGAGTTATGACTCATCAAATATGGCCGTCGGCCCTGTTACTCAATTTACCACAGGGTCTCTGGAGACAAAATGGATGAATTGAACGACAACAAAATGGCTGTTATCAAAATCAAAATGGCTGCTATCAAAAACAAAATGGTGGCTATCAAAAACAAAATGGTGGCTATCAAAAACAAAATGGTGGCTATCAAAAATCAAAATTGCGCAGTCCAAAATCAAAAATGCGCTATCCAAAATAAACTGGCTGATGTCAGCTATACCATTCAATATAACAAATTTAGGATGACTCAGTGGATCTGACGACTGGGCGTTGCCCCACAATTTCTATGCAATCAACTATAAATGACAGGAATTTTCCCTCTGTCTACACTTTAACCTCCGCTGGCCTGTGTTACTACACAGAGCAGGCGGGTAAAATACATATAATTTTGGAATAAGATATCTATTGAGTCGTCCTAAATTTGGCTAGGTGTGGCTTGCACATGCTGCGGCAAAGTATCAAAATATCTAGAGGAGGTAGCTTGAAAGGTCTAGTTTTTTTTATCCAAGACTGAGTTAAACAGCCAGTTATCAATGAACATATGGTAGAACTTAGGTGAGTTGTTTCCAACTTGCAACTTTGGAAAAGCTCACCCCTTTTTAAAATATCAACCAATGAAATTCAATCAATACATCATATGTTCAGATATTCTGCGCTGTAATAAGCCGTCTAACTAACAAGAAAATCAGAACTGGGTTCAAGTATAGTCACCAAGATGGCCTCTGGGCGTGTTCCTCTTAGGCGTGGCTGTGTTCAGATGGCATGAATCCTCTATGTCCTGGTCTGCTCAGATCTCTTGATGGTCTGCTTCTTTCTCATTGAATGACCCCTCTCTTCTTATTCCCCTCACTACCTATGATCCTGCCCAGGAGATTAAATCTTCCAACCTATCACAAGGCAGTAGGAGTGATCAGTGGGAGTGATCAGTCACTAATCTTTAACTCAAGTGTAATGTTGGATTTCACCCTCTGGAGGTGCTGTTGGCTAACTAATCACCTTATTAATGGGATATGGCAAACTAAAGACAAAAATCATGTTTTATTATACCCCAACAGTGAATAAATCAATGTTATAAAAATTCATATCTTATGGATAGCTGATCTGGATGGGATCATTGGTTATTATTTAGTATACAGTGACCTTTTCTATCATATCCAAGATAGATTTGATTTTATCCAAAATCATAGTGGCATATTGAAAACCACCATGGACCTCCTTATATAAAACATTGTTTTTGTTAGCATGGTTTTATATCTCTAACATTATTGTTTAATATACAACACTGGTAACCATATAACATTTCTATACCATTCTGGATATATTCATTCAGGGAATCTTTATATTAACACGTATACATTTTCAATAACATTTTCATATTGTTACTGGTTTGCCCAGCTATAAGAAAAATAAAGGTATTTCCTAAGCCTTGTGTTTGTGTCTGGACTTTGGAAACACAAATATTGCATAGAAACCTTGCATGGGTTTTGGTTTCACATTCAATGTAGCCAGGTTTGAGCCATTGTATACAGATATTAGTCCATTTTTAAACACACTATTGTCACTCAGACTCCTCTTGTTTGCTATCTTGTCAAGTGTTTTGACCTAAAACAAAGAATGGTCTGATATCATTGTTCCCAGTAAGGTGAATGGGATTACCCATTGCAAATAGCACATCAGCTGACTGCCTGTTGTTCAACATCTGACCTTCCTTTAGAGACACATACAAGTCAGCCTTGCATGGCAATATTACATCGCCATATTAAAATATGCTCTGCCTTTCTCAATGATCAATGTATATGTTAACCTATAATCACCCTACATTAAGAAGTCTTTGTCTTCTGTACCTTAGGGGAAGGAAATATTAGATTTTATTCCTATTTGATCATGTACAGTTCAGTTTATCGGAAAAACGATATTCCGCCATATGGAAATCTCGACACATCCCCCTTTTCTTTTGGAATGTTCCAGTGTGTGATCATTTCAAAAGAACAACAAGGATTAATAATCGTTTTTCGTCTGCTTCATTCCCGTGGGAACACGTTGTGAGCAAATCTTTATGTTTTGTATTGGTAATCCAAGTATGAAAGGGAAAAATGGACTTTAAAACATTGTCTTCATCACATTGAAGTTCATGTTTCACGCTTCAAGAAAAATAAATTTGGCAAATGATACTCTTGCTGTAAACAAACAGGTTTCCTCTTGCTGCAAAGGTAGCAAACAGCGACTGTAAAAGCGATGAACTGCTTTGGCCTTTATCTCAAACAAAAGGATTTCCCGGATTTGCTTTAAGATTTGAACAACTCACTCCTGTGAGTATCTGGTGTGCAACAGGTGTCAGACTTGCATCTCCATCAATGGACCTCGGATACATCAGCTCGTCATTCAACGACACATCGCGGGTTTAGGCTCATCTGGACCCTCTAGGATAGGAACATCTATCTGGTCATGATGAACTCCGCTGTATCCGGTAACATCACGGATGCTGGATCTGGCATCACTCGTGGCTCGGCACTCTTCCCCAAGATTAGGACTGCGTAAAGGATGGCAATCATCAGGTGGGGCATCTTTGCGCCGGTATGAAATCTTTGTGTGTCTAGTGGAGATTAAATGCATCATTAGGTATACCTGTCAGGAGAAAAATAATTTGTTAACACATATTTTCAGATTGCTCAATTCTCCGTAGCTGTGAATTAGGGTGACATATACGCAGTTGATTAATATGCACCCATTTTTCAACAAAGTCATCCCCCTTAGGGATCTTAACCTTATACACCACAGGAGACAACTTATCAGTGATTGGATATGGGCCCTTCCATGAAGGGAGGAACTTCCTTTCCTTTACCTGGTCTCTGGCGAAATTGTACAGATACACCTTATCGTCAACCTGATACTCCTTTTGGGTAGTTTTGAGGTCATAATACGTTTTCGTACTGACTGCGGCTCTTTCGATGTTTCTTTGAGCAAATGCGAAGGCATGCTGGAGGTGTTTGCGTAAGTTCTCCACGTATTGATGTGCGGTAGTTGCATTCATCAAGTTATGATCTGTGGTTTTGTAAAGCAAATGCTGGGGTAACACCATCTTTCTACCAGTGAGCATCTCAAATGGGGAAAGTTTGGTTGCTGCGCTTGGAGTAGCTCTAATAGCCATAAGAACTAGTGGCAGCTTGACATCCCAGTCTTTACCTGATTCGCTAACAAATTTTTTCAGGATATTTACAATGGATTGATTGTAACGCTCCACTCCACCACTAGAGGCTGGTCGGTAAGCTATGTGTAGCTTCCGTTTTACCCCTAGGATTTCCCACATTTTGGTCATTACTTCACTGGTGAAGTGACTTCCGCGATCGGATTCGATGCGCTGTGGAAGACCAAATCGGGAAAATATGTGGTTAATGAGCAGTGATGCGCACACACTGGAACTGCATGTTTTACTTGGTAGACATTCTACCCATTTAGTAAATAAACATGTTACAGTCAACATGTATCGATTTCCCTTTGAGGACGTTGTTACTGGACCAATAAAATCGATCTGGATGTCTGACCATGGCATGGCTATGCCTCTTTTCATCAGCGGTGCCCTGTGAGTGGGACCTTGTGGCTGGAATTGAGGGCATATCAAGCACCCTTGACAATATGTCCTGACATCCTGTAACATGTGTGGCCAGTAAGCGTAGTCTCTTAATAACTCATACGTTATTTTCTCTCCTCGATGACCAGCTGTCGGGGCATCGTGAGCATGTTGTAACATTAGACCTCGATATGCTGCGGGTACTACCCACTGCGTAATACCATTTTTCGAGGTTCGTATCAGCAATCCATCCTGTAATGAAAATTGTGACACACCTTTCATCAGAATACGTAATTCTTCGTTGTCACTGCAGTCTTCCACGGTGATGGGATAATCATGTGGACTTCCAATATGTTTATAAAACAAACCAATTATGGGATCCCCCTTTTGGCTTGCAATGAGATCCTCATTAGGAGAATCTTGACACCACATTGCCACACTGGGTTGAGACTCCTTTTGGGCCTGCCCCCTAGTGGTGACATTTACTTCGATAGTTCCCATGAGGTCATTGATATCGAAGATCTCACCATCAATGGCTGCTTTCTTAGCGAGGGAATCTGCTAGATCGTTCCCATCTTTATCAGCGCCAGGGTGTTTCGAATGACCCCTTACCTTTTCCCAATAAATGGTAAGGTCGTGGGTATTAACCAGTTCATCAATTTTACAAAACAATTTACCATGTTTGACTGGCTTTTTGTTACTCCTTGTCATGCTAGTCCTTTTCCAACTGGGAAAATATTCCACAAAACTGTTCCGAACGTACTCAGAATCTGTTATCAAAACAAATTCCTTAAGGTCATGTTCGATAGCCATTTGTATAGCTTTATACACGGCAGCGAGTTCTGCGACCTGGCTACTTTTGGGACCAATTTTGTATCCCGCAGATATCTCTGGAAATATATTATTCCATACGATACCGATACCTGCAACCAGCATCTTTTCATCACCTTCTGTGTGAAAAGAACAGCCATCAACATATGCACATGGTAGTGATTTGCAGTACTCCTCTTCATAGGATTTATATGGAGATAGAGATTGCTCTTCCAGAAAATCGTTTTCTGGTGACTCATCTTTATGTTCCACATGAGTACAATCATGGAGTTCAGCTAATCCCTGAGCAACTGGGTTTTTAGTATCCTGTTTATATTTGATTTCCAGTGGCCATCCCATTAGGGACATTGTCCATGCCGTTATCCTACTGTTTGACAGGTTACCTTCTTTTATTTGGTTACTTTGCAAATATTGTAGTGATTGGTGTGCAGTTTCTACAATGATCTTTTCACCTTGAATAAAACTTCTGAAATATTGCAAAGCCCACACAGTTGCTAATAATGCCTTCTCGCAATTATTAAATTTGATTTCAACTGGTGATAGTGATTTGCTGGCATAAGCAATTATTTTATTCAGTCTTTCTTGCTTTTGGAAAAGAACTGCACTTACACTCTTGTCGGTAAAACCTGTTTCAACATAGAAGGGTTTACCACCTTCTGGATAAGCAAGGCATGGGGCCTGTATGAGTTTTGTTTTAAGCTCAGATACAGCTTGTTCATGGCACTCATTCCATTCCCATTGTACTCCTTTCTTTAGTAGTTGTAATAGCGGTTTTGTAATCTCAGCATAGTTATCTATGAACTTGCGAGAATAATTCATCATCCCCAGGAATGATCTCAGTTCCTTGAGATTTGTGGGGGACTTTGTATTTTTGATAGCTTCCACTTTCTTTTTCTGTGGAGTAATTCCTTCTGCAGTAATTTCATGCCCTAGGAAATTTACCTTAGATCGGCACCATTGAGCTTTCTGTAGGGAAAGTTTAATACCTGCTTCTCTTAGTTGATTTAATACATATCTCAACTCTGAAATATGTTCCTCAAAGACTGTACTTTTGATAAGGATATCATCGACATAAGTTAGTGTACCTCGTTCAGCTGCATCAGGCATTGCTTTGTGCATGAACACAGCAAATTCGTGGCCTGCGTTGATGTATCCGAAAGGCGTACGGGTCCACGCAAATTGTCTGTTACCGAATGTGAAGGCTAGTTTGTATTGATCCCTTTCATCCACTTTAATTGTCCAATATCCTTGTGCGCAGTCAAGGGCTGTGAATATTTTAGACCCTTGGATTTGCGCCAAGCATTGGTCAATGTATGGTACGGGCCAACCAGACATGTAGACACGTTTGTTTAGTTGTCTCAAGTCTGAGCATAAACGGAACTGACCATTCGGTTTGAGGACTCCGAGTACTGGATGATTGAAGGAACTGTGTACTGGTCGGATAATACCTTTCTTTTCCAGGTTCTTAACAATTTCCGATAATGACTCATAGGCTGCTAGCGGGAGCCGATATTGTTTGATAAACACAGGGGGTGCATCTGGATCAGTCAGGATTCTCGTAACATGCAGGTTAGTTTCCCCACAGTCATAAGAGTCCTTGGCAAACATGTCCTGGAAATCCCAGAATAGTTGCCTTAGCTGCTGTCGTTCTGATTCATTAGAACATCCATCAGATATAGAGAGCTGTTCTTCCACCCGTTCCTGAAATTCTGGGAAAATCTCAGGTTGACCTACCTCATAAGCTTCTTCAAGCCTATTAGTTAAGTCATTTGGGGTGTAACATGCTTGATCCTTACCCTGCTGGAGTGTTTGATACTCACTTTCATTGATCTCATGGTTAAAAATCAATGATGTTCCCTCGACATGACATGTACCTTCCTCAGGACTGAAAGGATAAACAGAGTGTATGCTGAACAATCCTTCAGGTGTTGAGAAATATTGTTGGTCCACTATTTGTTCTTCTGTCAAATATTCATCAGGTATTATTCCAATGACTTCATTTTGGAATCCAAAAGTGTAATATTCTGAGTCAATGGCTAAGCCAATCATTGTATCCTCCTGTAACGTGATACTATGAGGGCTCATGTTTTGCATGACCATATATAATGGTTCCTGATGAATATTTATTAGGGGAATTGGTTTTACCTTCAACCCCAATTGTTGCATCCGATTGGATAAACAAATCAATGCATCTGCATTTCTCATCTTTTGACCCTTCTTTACTCGAATGGGTAAGAGAAATGATTTGCAACCTTCAGGGATTTTTACTTTCTCAGCGACAGTGATATCCACTGCATATGGTATTCGCTGTCCCCATCTCAAGGCTTGTTCTCTATCCTGGAATTCCTCTGGGTTTCCGGATAATTTGGACCACAGAACATTATTAACCAGATCAACCTGTATGGCAAATCGGTGAATAATGTCGTTTCCTAAGTACATTTGGTACTGTGGTTCCTTTAACACACTGAAGACATGTTTTGTAGATTTGTTTCCTAGAGACACAGATAAAATGCATTTTGCAATCACATTATGACTCTGGTTATCGTTATCCAGATCGTGTATCCATTCCTGTGTGGAAATACATTTGATCACCTGAGGGTCTGTTACCTGCTTCAGCAGTCCTAGGCTTATGTAGCTGGCCTCGGATTTGAGATCCAACTTGGCATATTTTACCCGAGCAATATTATTTACCTGCACGGGAACCAGCACATTATCATTGATTTTCTCGATTTCAACCAATGCCTGTGTATGCTTGGTTATGCCTGCCACTTCCTGGTTTCCCCCTTTAAAGGAAATAGTTAACACATCCTCTTCAAGGACTATCTTTTCAATCTTATCCTTTCGGATATTTATGATGTGAAAAGCAGTGTTAGCATTTTCCTCGGGTTTACCGTTTTTCAGGATCGTGACTTCTGGTATCTGACTGTTCCGGAAATGGATTTCAACAGAGTTAGGCCTTTCCTCAATCATATGGCAGCTGCGTTGCAATTGTGCATGGCTGGAGCGCTCAAAATCAATTGGAGTATTGACTTGAGCCCATATTGCTTCATTTATGAAGTCAATTATGGAATTTAGTCGTTTGAGCAGATCAATTCCAATGATCAATCTATCATATGGAAGATCAACAATCAAAGTTGGATGTTTAATGATCTTTTTACCGATCTTATATGTCAGCCAGGATGTGCCTTTTACTTGTAAACTATTACCACCAACGCTTATCAGCGCACCGTCAAAGGCTTTTAATCTTGGCTTCCTTTGTGATGAATCCAAGATCTGCTGGTAATAGTTAAAAGACAGAATAGTAACCTGGGAACCGGTATCCAGTAACCCTGGGATCGGTCCGATACATCCATCTTTTAGATGGGTATCGATAAAATACCGGCCATCTACCTGTTCAAGATTGCAAAGAAAATTGGAATGTTTTTCCATTTGTTGCTTCAGAGAATGATCTCTCTGCAGCGTCAGGGTATTAGGAACTTGTTCCTCCTGATTCTGCCTGCAAGGCATTTGGGTTCCCATGGATTCTACCAATGGGACAATCTGAACAGAGGGTACTTCACGCTCTGGCTCAAATGACATAATATCACCCATTTGTGGTGAAATATCAAGAACATTAGACTTCCCTTCCTCGACCTGGGGTAGGTCGGTACATTGTACATCATTTTCATTACTCGTATTTAGTATTGCCATATCCATTTCCGTATAGTGATTTGTCTCGGTTTCCTTTAATTGGCAGAGCTGGGCCCTGCCTCCCCAGCTAAAAAATCCTCATGCTGTCTTCCTGCAGATCCCTGAGCCAACTTACCCATCATGTCACTCAATTTGTTCACTTGATCAACAAGCTGATCAAACCTATTAGGTCGGCGAGGGTTCTGGTTCCTGGGATCATATCTGTTCCCTGCGGGTGATCCACTCCTAGGTGAGTTAGGTGGTGATCTACCCTTAGGTGAATTAGGTGGGTGCTGTCTCCTTTCCCACTGCTGCCTGGGTCGGTTATCCCATTGTCTATATCTTTGGGGTCGTCTGTACCCCTGGGGTTCTCTATATCCCTGGTAACCTCTGTACCCCTGGCCACCCCGGTTTCCTTGGTAACCCTGGTATCCTTGATACCTGCGATTGAACCGAGGACGGTAGACCTGGTTCTCAGAACCTGAGCTATCCCTATCTGACCCTTTAGGATTTTGTGGTCTGTTTTGATTAGGGTTTTGTTGCTGTCTTTGGCCCTGCTGGATAGGTACTTTTGCAGGAGGTATTTTCTTTTGTTGGGATTCAAGGTTTAGGTCCGCTTTCACTTTGGTTTCTTCTACTCTGTGCTCTGGGTACTTTCGGTTGTTCCTCCTACTTACGTTGGAACTCCCACTGATGTTGAACAGCAGTGTCGCTGAGGTAACCATTTTCTCTAGGGAGTTTCCGAAGTCTAACTCATTGGCCATGCTTAACTTTATTTGGGTAGGCAATGCATCATAATATGCCTGTTTAAAATCAAGAGACTCCCAGTTAGGATTCCGATATGCCAAACTGTAAGAGTTTTTTAGCACAGAAAGGAATTCTCGGGGGCTCTGATCGGGTCGACAAGTAAGTCGATACACATCTCGTTTTGCTTCTGAGATAGTGCGATACGGCCCAAACTCCAGCTTCACTTCGTGTGAAACTGCTTGCCATCTAATGATACCTCGCTCCTTAAATGAGGTGAAATAGTGGCGGTATCTGTCATCAAAAACCCATGGGAGAAATCTGATTTTGTCTGCTTCAGACAGATTTAAAGAGTCCATAGTGGATTCATACAACTCCATGTGGGATGCTATTTGCGCCGAACCCTTTTTAGTGAACTTTGGCACAGCGGTGTTTAAGAATTTTATGATGCTGGCCGAGCTCTGTTTTTCTTGGGGGTACTGATTATTTCCCCTATTTGACTCCCCCCTATACGTACCTTTCCCCCTTCTTGGGATAGGGCTGGATTCTCGCTTTCTCTCATCAGCCTCCAATTCATCTGAATCAATATCAGCAAGGGAGTCGTGACCTTTATGGGAATCATCATACCTAGGGGCCCTCATTTGCATATCTCTCTCTGGAGAGGAATCCAAATGTTGATCTTTAGGGACCCTTGTACTGTCATCGATTATGGTATTCATAGTCTTACATACCGTCTCCATACGATCCAACATGCCTTGCCATTTTAGGTCATATGGAGTGAGTATTGGCGGGCAAGGGCTGGATGATCTATCGAGTCTACCTGCCTGTTGGATTTTGAAGTACTGCTGTTGTAGTTCTTCAAAATCCTGTTTAAGTCTGCGATGCGCTTCACGATTCCGTTCGGCGTCTCTTTCCAGACTTTTGATCGCTACCTCTCTGTCTGAAATATTAATCATTAATTGGTCTCTATCAGCCCTTATAATTTGAAGATCTGATTCCACATCCCGTAACTGGGAGTTCAATGATTGGACGTCTCCCTCTGTTCCTTGCAATTGGGATCTCAACTGTACAATCTCTTTTTTTCTAGACTGTGCAAGGATATCTACCTCTAATAACCCATATAGAACAGAGGGTAGGGCGCCTAACAACCTCTTCTTCAGTTCGGAATCCGAGGTTATTGTGGTCATACATGAAAGATAATGATCCACCAGACCCTTAGATTGAAATATATGATCAGCTTCCTGTTTTATACTTTTCCTCATTCTGCTTATCCATTCATCTACTTCCTCATTATATTTCAGTTGTATAAATATAAATTCCACAATTTTTCGGAACGTCTGTTCCAAATGCAGTTCTGAATCACTACCTGTAGCACTCATGATTCAATAGCCAATGCAATAAAACCAGCTCAATAAAACGTTTTTACACTGTTTAAACCAGTAATGGAAAGTAAACGGATCTCACTAGGGCCTCCAATCTTATGTCGGGCGTTTTGTCAATGTTTGTATAACTTGTTTAAAAATAAATATAAAATCAAAAATGTAAATGTAACGCTCCTGGGAAAATAGGAGGAGCTAAAATACAAACATACGCCTAACTGTGTGAGCTTGTTTTCCGAGGTTTTACAGTACTGGTTTAAACATGCAAATAAATGTGGACCAATTTATAAAAATATCAATTTAATATCGAATAAATATTACAATATCAAAACAATATAATATTGCACTTTTGATATAAAACAAAACTCATAAGGTCATTCTTATAATAAGCAATGAGCTGGATAATAATTTCAGTAAAACATCAAAATGTTATTATACTTATTCACCAATACAAAAGGCTTAAACCAATTAGCAGTCAACTCAAATACAGTGCAGAGTTATGACTCATCAAATATGGCCGTCGGCCCTGTTACTCAATTTACCACAGGGTCTCTGGAGACAAAATGGATGAATTGAACGACAACAAAATGGCTGTTATCAAAATCAAAATGGCTGCTATCAAAAACAAAATGGTGGCTATCAAAAACAAAATGGTGGCTATCAAAAACAAAATGGTGGCTATCAAAAATCAAAATTGCGCAGTCCAAAATCAAAAATGCGCTATCCAAAATAAACTGGCTGATGTCAGCTATACCATTCAATATAACAAATTTAGGATGACTCAGTGGATCTGACGACTGGGCGTTGCCCCACAATTTCTATGCAATCAACTATAAATGACAGGAATTTTCCCTCTGTCTACACTTTAACCTCCGCTGGCCTGTGTTACTACACAGAGCAGGCGGGTAAAATACATATAATTTTGGAATAAGATATCTATTGAGTCGTCCTAAATTTGGCTAGGTGTGGCTTGCACATGCTGCGGCAAAGTATCAAAATATCTAGAGGAGGTAGCTTGAAAGGTCTAGTTTTTTTTATCCAAGACTGAGTTAAACAGCCAGTTATCAATGAACATATGGTAGAACTTAGGTGAGTTGTTTCCAACTTGCAACTTTGGAAAAGCTCACCCCTTTTTAAAATATCAACCAATGAAATTCAATCAATACATCATATGTTCAGATATTCTGCGCTGTAATAAGCCGTCTAACTAACAAGAAAATCAGAACTGGGTTCAAGTATAGTCACCAAGATGGCCTCTGGGCGTGTTCCTCTTAGGCGTGGCTGTGTTCAGATGGCATGAATCCTCTATGTCCTGGTCTGCTCAGATCTCTTGATGGTCTGCTTCTTTCTCATTGAATGACCCCTCTCTTCTTATTCCCCTCACTACCTATGATCCTGCCCAGGAGATTAAATCTTCCAACCTATCACAAGGCAGTAGGAGTGATCAGTGGGAGTGATCAGTCACTAATCTTTAACTCAAGTGTAATGTTGGATTTCACCCTCTGGAGGTGCTGTTGGCTAACTAATCACCTTATTAATGGGATATGGCAAACTAAAGACAAAAATCATGTTTTATTATACCCCAACAGTGAATAAATCAATGTTATAAAAATTCATATCTTATGGATAGCTGATCTGGATGGGATCATTGGTTATTATTTAGTATACAGTGACCTTTTCTATCATATCCAAGATAGATTTGATTTTATCCAAAATCATAGTGGCATATTGAAAACCACCATGGACCTCCTTATATAAAACATTGTTTTTGTTAGCATGGTTTTATATCTCTAACATTATTGTTTAATATACAACACTGGTAACCATATAACATTTCTATACCATTCTGGATATATTCATTCAGGGAATCTTTATATTAACACGTATACATTTTCAATAACATTTTCATATTGTTACTGGTTTGCCCAGCTATAAGAAAAATAAAGGTATTTCCTAAGCCTTGTGTTTGTGTCTGGACTTTGGAAACACAAATATTGCATAGAAACCTTGCATGGGTTTTGGTTTCACATTCAATGTAGCCAGGTTTGAGCCATTGTATACAGATATTAGTCCATTTTTAAACACACTATTGTCACTCAGACTCCTCTTGTTTGCTATCTTGTCAAGTGTTTTGACCTAAAACAAAGAATGGTCTGATATCATTGTTCCCAGTAAGGTGAATGGGATTACCCATTGCAAATAGCACATCAGCTGACTGCCTGTTGTTCAACATCTGACCTTCCTTTAGAGACACATACAAGTCAGCCTTGCATGGCAATATTACATCGCCATATTAAAATATGCTCTGCCTTTCTCAATGATCAATGTATATGTTAACCTATAATCACCCTACATTAAGAAGTCTTTGTCTTCTGTACCTTAGGGGAAGGAAATATTAGATTTTATTCCTATTTGATCATGTACAGTTCAGTTTATCGGAAAAACGATATTCCGCCATATGGAAATCTCGACACTTAGGTTTAGGCACCACCAGGGGGGGTCTTAGATTTAGGCACCACCAGGGGGGTCTTAGGTTTAGGCACCACCAGGGGTGTCTTAGGTTTAGGCACCACCAGGGGGGTCTTAGGTTTAGGCACCACCAGGGGGGTCTTAGGTTTAGGCACCACCAGGGGGTCTTAGGTTTAGGCACCACCAGGGGAGTCTTAGATTTAGGCACCACCAGGGGGGTCTTAAGTTTAGGCACCACCAGGGGGGGTCTAAGGTTTAGGCACCACCAGGGGGTCTAGGGGTTAGGGATAGGTACAGGGAGGGTTCTGTGTGAGAGTAGGGTTAGGTATAGTTTTAGCAACATTTTAGTAATACTTACTAATGTTCTACAACACTTATTACGAACGTAGTTATATTTATATCATCGTTATAAACAATATTTTCAGCTTTTATTATAAGAAGAAACCATAAATAAAGGTTAATCACAATAATATACAATTATAACGATTAAACATATATTAAAGTTGTTTTTACTAAAAGTTATTTTAAGTTTCACGTTTGAAACAGAGAAGATTAACGTTCTCACTATTGCCGATTTTATACACATTATTTAATGATTTACACATTTGTAAAACATTATTTGTACACTAAATACAAAACAATATTATCGTTTATACCCCGCGCCCTTTTCTCCCGACGCCCTTTTTGTACGTACGCCTTTTTGTTGGTTGTTTTGTTTTTTTATTATTATTAAAATAATCTTGTCATGACAATACTCTAGATAAGATTTTTCGAAACTGGCAACTGAAACTGCTGAAACATGAATGCTTATTTTCCAACATTGACTACGGTAGCAGTAAACCTTGACACTCACATGACTGCATGTTATATGCACAAAAAAACAAAGTATGCAAACTGAAATAATGTTTCGCATTAATTTTTGCAATATGTAGTGCTGAACTGAATGGCTTCTGTTAATGTCAACACGTGGACTTTTCTTCAAAGGGACCTATACAAAATATATAATTTTTATGGACTATTTTTTAAAAGGAACATGAGTAATGCTCTACCTTAAGTGTCCTTGGGGTGTATGCAATAAACTGTGTTAAGCAGAATTACATGCATAAAGTCTTAGGCTAGAAACTCACTAAGAATCACCACAGCACTTTAAAATTGCCGCAGCGCTGTGTGCAGCGATTCCTAGGGCGATTGGGCTCACGATTACCTGACACTTGGTAGCGTGTACAATAAACTGTAAATCGTTTCCAATTTGTGATTCACTTTTTTGTATACAACGTTATTATACTTACCAGGGGTCCTTCTTACTAGGTGCTTCTCTATGACCAATCAGAGAAGCGCCTGGGACCTCTTTCTTTAGGGGCTATTGATGGAAGAAGGAAATACAGAGACCTGGTAAGTATATTAAAATGTAATTTATATATTATTTTAGGTAATCACTTGGCCCCCCAAAGCACTGTAAAATGCTACATGTCCTGTGATTGTGATTACCCCTAATCACAATCACACTAATAGGTTCCCCCCACTCACTTTCATTGGCGAAGCATTTTTGGAAATCACCGGCAATTGTCAGTGATCTCAAAACACTGCCAAAATTGCCCTAGTGGGTTTCTAGCCTTACTGCACGATGTGTAGAACATAATACATTGCATTTAATGTGATTGCATTCTCCTCTACTCATTGTGCAGTAAGACTGCATGCACATAATTCTGCATAATACAGTATATTGCATACACCCCCTGTGTCATAACTGGCCAAGTATGACTTAAAGTATGTACACACCTTTGACTAAGGTCGCCCGTCAGGGATTGGGACCCAATCTCCTTGGGAAACATAGCTGGGCTGTACTGTATAGCTGAGGACACATTTTGTTGCTATGCGGGGAGCGAGGGGATGATGGTGCGGCGGGTGTGTGATATCATGCAGCGGGCGGAGGAGCAGCATGCACAATGGAGCCAGCCATCGATCAGTCACTTTGATCCTCTTTGTGGATCGCTTGCAGGGGTGGTGGTTGGGGGGGTCAGGGGCTTCCGTACACATGCCTGATTATTGGCTGAGGTGGTCGTTATCAGCCGCCTCAGCTGACTTTAATCAAGTGTGTAAGTAAGCTAGTAAAATTATAGTGTATATAACCTTACCATCCTTTCTATAAGAAAAACAGTCCTGTAGGGAGCTTTGTCAAGTAAAAAAACAAACAAACAAAATAAATCCCAAAGGCCTCAATTCACGGAGCATTATCAAACGTTTATCAAACACTTTATCAAACGTTTGATAATTTACCTCATGGGTAAAATCTCATTTTAAATTCACTAAGGTGTTATATCTTTATCGAATGTTTTACTGATAAAACGTTCAACAAATATATAACACCTTAGTGAATTCAAAATGAGATTTTACACATGAGGTAAATTACCAAATGTTTGATAAAGTGTTTGATAAACGTTTGATAATGCTCCGTGAATTGAGGCCAGAGTAATAAACTTTTTGGGACTAAATTATTGTCAGCAGTGCTTTCAGCCAGATATAAGTATTCTGGTTTCTTTTCAGCGGAGCAGGGCTGAATTCCACTTGCTGTTGAGCTGCTTCATTTGCATAGATAACAACACTAGTTTTTATTTTTTTACTCTGAAAAGATTTTATTGAAGCAGTAGTTTTTTGGGTTTTTTTTTTTGAACACTTGCTGTACAGGAAAACAGAAAGAGACTTCAGACAGTTTCTTAGTCTAGTACACTATGTATCCACGTTTATCTCATCATGTGAACCTCTGCGGTGGCGTAGTGGTTAGCGCTCTTGCCTTGCAGCACTGGGTCCCTGGTTTGAATCCCAGCCAGGACTCTGCACAGAGTTTGCATGTTATCCCTGTCTCTGTGTAGGTTTCCCCTGGACACTCTGGTTTCCTCCCACATCTGAAAAAACATACAGATTAATTATTACAAGTTAATTGGCTTCCTCTAAACTGGCCATAGACTACAATACATACATTACATGATACATACATACACATATGACAATGGTATGGATTAGATTGTGAACCCCTATGAGGGATAGTTAGGTGACAAGACTTTATTCTCTGTACAGCGCTGCAGAAGAGGTCAGCACTATACTAATAATAATTAATAGTAATAATATTCATATGAAGGCAGCTAACGCCTGCGCACTTGTATAGACCTGAACGCGCTGAGCTTTTTCCATCCAGCCTGAGTGGCGGATCCGTGCTACCGTGCATGCACAAGCTGTCTGTGCCTGAGTGGCAGATCCGTGCTACCGTGCATGCACAAGCTGTCTGTGCCTGAGTGGCGGATCCATGCTACCGTGCATGCACAAGCTCTCTGTGCCTAAGTGGTGGATCCGTGCTGCCATGCATGCACAAGCTGTCTGTGCCTGAGTGGCGGATCCGTGCTACCGTGTATGCACAAGCTGTCTGTGCCTGTGTGGCGGATCCGTGCTACCGTGCATGCACAAGCTGTCTGTGCCTGAGTGGCGGATCCGTGCTACCGTGCATGCACAAGCTGTCTGTGCCTGAGTGGCGGATCCGTGCTACCGTGTATGCACAAGCTGTCTGTGCCTGAGTGGTGGATCCGTGCTACCGTGCATGCACAAGCTGTCCGTGCCTGAGTGGCGGATCCGTGCTACCGTGTATGCACAAGATGTCTGTGCCTGAGTGGCGGATCCATGCTACCGTGCATGCACAAGCTGTCTGTGCCTGAGTGGCGAATCAGTGCTACCGTGCATGCACAAGCTGTCTGTGCCTGAGTGGCGAATCAGTGCTACCCTGCATGCACAAGCTGTCTGTGCCTGAGTGGCGGATCCATGCTACCGTGCATGCACAAGCTCTCTGTGCCTGAGTGGCGCATCTGTGCTACCGTGCATGCACAAGCTGTCTGTGCCTAAGTGGCGGATCCGTGCTACCGTGCATGCACAAGCTGTCTGTGCCTGAGTGGCGGTTCTGTGCTACCGTGCATGCACAAGCTGTCTGTGCCTGAGTGGCGAATCAGTGCTACCGTGCATGCACAAGCTGTCTGTGCGTGGAACTGTGGGGGTCCCAGCACTGGAACAGAGCAGTGAAATAGGACTAGGGAAGTCCAGAGGCTTCCTTTTCCAAAGGTAAGTATCAATATTTATCCCTAACAACCTTCCAGGTTTACTTTAAAGTATGCCAGTCATACATCTAGGCAGTTCATAGTGTAGCCAGCATGCCAACATGGCTATTCAGTACCTGTACAAAGTATATTCTCCGTGCAGGGCTGGTTCTCTCATGAAGCAAGGTGAAACATTTACATCAGGCGCAGAAATTTCAGGTGCAGCATTTTTGTGTTGTGTGTACCTTCCTGAGGAGGAATAGAGTGGCTGAGGGCCATATGCAAATTTGATTTTTTTTTTAAAGTTACACTTTACTTCAGTCCTTCCACTAGGGATCATCAGATCCATGAGCAGGGCCGGTTCAAGTAACAATTGGGCCCTAGGGCAAGATTAGCCTGGGGCCCCCCCAACAGACACCCCTGACCAAAAATTGTCATTAGAGGCCCTTTCTTGCAGCAAAATCTCCCTTCTGGGCCCCTGAGCTGGCTACTGTCCCTCCCCCAATCACCTCCCAACTTAACAGACTCTGCAGAGTCCCTGGGGAGCAACAGTTAAGATGGGGGAAGGACACCTTGGGGGCCCCTACAGGCTATGGGGCCCTGGGGCAATTGCCCATTTTTTCCTATGGTAGCTCCGGCCCTGTCCATGAGATGCAAATAATTTCTCCTTGCATTGAAATCTCATGTAAATGTTATGCACCTTGAAGTTGGACCACTGATTTAAAAAGCTCTTGCTAATGCAATCTATGAGGGACTTTTATAAAATCACATCACACAAGTGGGATCACACCTATAGCATTACATCAGCAAGAGCTTTAAAAATCACAAGCCTTAGAAAAAGCCCTTGCAGTGTGAACCAGCCCTTACTTGCGCACGTTTTACTAAAAAAGTCGGTTCACATTTCAGGATGTTAGTTACAATGATAGTGATAATAATTATTATTACTAATAATGGCATAACATGCAGGGCCGGATTTAACATAAGGCACTGTAGGCATGTGCCTACAGGTGCCTGATGATGGAAAGGTGGTTCACTCCCCTCCCCAAGTATCTCCCTCCTGCCTTACCTATGCAGAGGCCCAAATAGAGTGTAAATGAGAGGTTACTCAACTGGGTCTCGGCATTCCACTGACCAGATTTCCCTTCGGTCAGGGGCACCTCTAGCTACCTAATACTTGGGGGGGCACCTCTTGCTACTTAATACTGAGAATAGCTCTGGCTACATAATGCCAATGGACACCTGTAGCTACCTGTATGACAAGCAAGGTAAGTAAGGGAGAAGTGACAGCTGAGCCAGGCAGCACACTTGCTGTGCAGTTTGTTGGGGGTTTGTAGGTTCATGGAGGGCGGAGTCTAGGGTGTCAGGACATCTGTGCCTATAGGCTCCTGTGATGTAAATCCAGGCCTGATACCATGTTATTGTCACAGCCCCAAATAGTCCAGAAAAACTATGTTTTCTAATAAATCATATTTGTAATCTTGTTTAAAATTTTAAGTGCTTATTGGCTTCCTTAACTAACATGTTGTTGGATCCCGTTTCTGGACCATTATCTAATATTATTTAAGTGATTCAGATGCAAATACCCTTTTATGTGTATGTCTTTAAAAATAATCATAAAAAGTGTTTTGGGATGCAAAGTAATTGGTAGCTGTCTCTTGGAAGCATGAAATCAATGCCTGCCCTGGGATGCTTTATAGCTTTCCCACACAAAAGTGTTTGAGCCTTGTGGGATAATCTATGCAGGGTTTTTTTTTGGTCAGGAGGACCCTTCTGTATTGATGCAGCGAGAGCAGGTGGCAGGGGGTTGTTTTGACGAGGTTATTGTGCTCCGCCTATCTTTATCCCAACAGCAGCAACCTGATAGACGTCAGCTGGAATTGTGTGCATTTCACTGCTGTACAATGAGGAAGAGCGAGCGCTAGCTATGCAAGGGAGACCGGCAGCTTCTCTGCCATCCAGACAGGCACCTTCAACACTCCCGCATCTGCTGCTCTAGAAGCAACATGGGCTAAGGGTCACTTTGCACTGCAGCTCTTTGTTCCTGCTCCTACATAAGGCTGGGATAATCTCACCGACATCATGCTATTTTAAATGTTGGTCGTGCTTTATTGAGAGCCTGCTTTCAGCAGCAGCAGGGAGACAGAGGCAAGACAGACGATGCCCTGCTGAAAAAAAAAAGACCTTGGATAAAAACCGGAATGATGGTAATGCTGTTGAATGCTGTGGCTGATTCCTTCATTTGTTCTTTCTCCCCACGTTTCCAATGGGCCTGAGTAGCAGGAGCTGTCCAAGGTGCTGGAATGCTCGCTGCTGTCCGTGCTGCTGGTGCTGCTGCAGAGCAAGAGGCGAGCCTGATTACAGCTTATTTCACAAGAAGGTAGGCTCTCTCTTTGTTTCCCGATCCCTGATAAATCTGCACTACAAAAGCATCAACAGACTAAAACAGCCAGAAAGGGAGAGGGAGTGCAAGTCTGCCGGCAGTCACAGGGGAGGGAGTATACCATGAGCCAGACTGCTTCAAGCTCCTCTGCATCTAAGTAGCAATGGGAGAATCATCATTTGGTGAGGAACAAGCCACTTCAATGGACAGCGATTTGCCTAATATTTTCTGCCTGTTTTTGCCTCCTCAGAGCCGATTCCAATGAGGCACCACAGACAGCTGAGCGTGATTGCATTTGATGGTGCTGCAATTTTCTGTGTAGTAAAGTGGAGAGATTTCATACACCCTTGTCTGTGTTGGACCACAGTCCGGGGTGTCATTGCCACACACCCATTATCTATGTGCTTTCACTGCTTCATCTGGATCTGAAAGGGAAACATTTCTTTTTATTTTATTTGTATCTCTCTCTCTCTCTCTCTGGCAACCTTGTGTAGTCAAGTTTAAAAGGCCAAAGCCTTTACTGATAACATAACTAAGGTGCCAACAATAAGGATGCAGGATTTTACACTGTGGGCTTCTTTATGGTAAAAAAAATGCACTTTAGCTGAAGAAAAGACAGTCTGGTACACTAATCTGTTTATGGTGCTGAACTATCCTCTCAGATTGCACTGAGACCAACCCTGAGGAGGGCTTCAGTCATTTAAAGTAACATTTGCTACTCACTCAACCAGGACATTGTTTTCTGGTAAGTATTATCTATCTATCTATCTATCTATCTATCTATCTATCCATCTATGATCTATCTCTGCTTGTTTGCTTGCCTATTTCTTAACTGTAGCTTATATATCTATTTATGTATTTTGACACTGTTAAAACCTTCTTTCTATAAGGTGTTTAAGAGATGTCTTTATGTTGATAGAGCCTCATATTTTCATTAAACGGCAACGATAAAAGTAGAGATCCACTTGAAGTTTATTGGCAGTTATGCTCCTTCCCCATCTTAGATGTATGCAATCTGCTCTTAACACTGCTTAAAAGGCTATTTGATGTTAACAGCACCACTTTTCTATGACTATAGTGTTATTACTATAAAGACATGTTTTCTACCCTGACAACACCTTTTGCCAGCTGGTAAGTTATTTTGCTTTGAGACATTATGAATAATAAATGATGGAAACATATGTGTTCATTTCAGTTCAGTTAGGATCAGATTATGTGTAAGATGGGTTTTCTGAAGGAAACTATAGAAGAAAAAAAAAGATTCTCTTGTTGCCTTCAGTTTCCACGTTAGTTTTAAAAGGATACAACTAGTATGGAGGCAGCATATGGTGTTATTGTATTGTGAAATTACATATGTAGTGATTAACAGTATTTACTATGTTGATAAGTGGCACTGCAAGCTGTGGATTCTGTTATTTTATCAGCAAATTATTTTTTTACCATGGCTATAAAAGAAACAGAGACAGTCCTCTTGTCCAAGAGCTGCTCAAATTGACTTTTATTATTTCTGCTTAATTGAATTATTGACACTATCCAGAGAGTGTGCAGTGTGTGTCTGGCAAGAATTGTTTCACAAGTTTGGGTAACAAGTATACGTTTAAAAATTGCATGCTCTAAACTGAAATGGGATGTTATAGCAAACAGTATAACTATACGAAAATCTATAACAACTATTCCGAATTAATCTTTCCCTTATCAGACTTATATACTCTGAAATTAGGTTGCTGAACCTCATACTGTATACTTCCCTTGCTTTTATAGAGCTGTAAAAATGAAACGTGTCCATAAAACTATTTCATTTTCAGTAGCAACTGGAGAGCTAAATCATCTGGTAGTTTCCTCTGACTCCTACAGACTGAAGTAGAGAGATCTGAGCAGCTCAAGTTCTCAGGTCTACATACCTGCTGTGGGCTTCAGGAGAAGGTCATGCTCTTCCAACTGCCTTTGTAATGTATGTGATCTCAGGAAGTATGCAACAGGCAGAGAGGAAACATCCTTGATGTAGTAGGTGGACGTCTAGGGGGAGCTAATAGAGATGATAATTGCGGTGTGGAACTCTAACTGCCTCCATCCCCAAGAGATACGTGTATCCGATAGATGACTTCAGCCATAACATCACTTTTGGTTGACTGACTTTTAATGTAAACTATGCAGTGTAGACAATATATTATTTAGCAGCAACGCACTGCATGAATGTTTTTGTGCACATGATATAAAAATGTATGGCATACAGAGTCAGTGAGCTTTAGTAAGTTAGACAGCACTACCATGCAGTAAAATACATTTTACAAAACATTTTTCTGGCCACTGTAGACATTTTTACATATGCTATTATATGGAATACAAAGCTAGACTCTATATGAATTCATCGTGTGGGTTTTTGGTCCAGGAAAATCATGTGTCAATATTTCATCATAACTTAGACACAAGATGCAGGACCTTTATATTACACTTTTCTCAAAGCTCCAGAGCTGCAGCCATTTAAGGCGCACTGCACAGGCAACTAGGATTATTAGGTAGCCTTGCCCGAAGCCTCCTTACTGGTCAAAGGCTCAATACCGACAATCAAAGGCAGCAGCCTTACCAGTATGCTAACTTAGCATGTGAAGAAAGTTTAATGTCAGATGTAAGTTGTACTAGTGACATTGCTGGTTCATATTATAACGATGGCATACATCAGGACTGTTGTATGCTACAGTATAAATTAGCAGTGTACCGTATTTAAGCCAGCTGGTCATTTTTTTTAAGTCACATTGATAGGAATTACTGTTGCTTCATTGCCATTATGCACGCAGATCATTTTGTAGACTGTGATAAAGGTGAAACAATGATGCTTACATGTGTCTGTTCACTACAGCCTTAATGTAATCTTGCTGTGATACATCATAATCGTGCATCATATGACATGATAAAAGGGTATCTAATTCAAATGACAACACTGCCATCACATACAGTCTATGGAGAAGGGAGAAGGGGGAGCCATGAGCATGATGGGAAAGGGATAAAAGAAGTGAGTACTCACATGAGGCTAGTGTGTCTCTTTACAGGGGTTTTAAATCCAGTTTACTATTATGAAAGGAAGTGTCTTGTGAAGACACCTTTCTAAAGTACTGGATTCTGACTGTAGTGCTGATTACCCGGCTATAATCCTTTCTGAACCGCTTGCCTGATAGTAGCTTGGAGATCACGTCTAGATATTTTAGAAGGCAAGCAATTTTCCCATAGGTCTCTCATGACAGAGGAAGTAAGTTACACCATGTACAGTAGCTGGAGGTATGCTAAGTAAACAGACCACAACGGCTTACATAATGAGGTAAGTGCAAAATAAGTGGTCTGTGTAAAACATACAGTAGAATCCCTTCATAATAAGCTCCAAGGGACCAGGAAAAGTGGTTTACTATATCAGAAGGTAACTATATCAGAATTGGTCATACCTTGTATCTGTATATTTATACAGACACAGTTGCAGGGACCTGAGGACTGAGTTACATCCAGAGGTTTACTATATCAGAGTTTGGTATAACGAGATTCTACTGTACTGTAAACAGCATTCTGTAGCAGCTGAAGAGATAGTAGTCAAATGTTGAGAATAATCTGGAGTTCAGCTTTGTGTGTGTTTGCAGAACGCTGCATTCCATCTCTGGCCCGTCATGCTTTCAACCTCCTAATGGAATTGTTTATATTTTTGCATTGCCCTAATTTTCACTGCTCTAATAATAAACTCCAGAGAGGCCTGAGCATCTCATGTATTGCGTTGCTGTTGCAGTGTTACATTTCAGCAGGATTGTTAAGATGTCATTTAAGGTCAGCCTTAAAATTTGTACACACATCAGATCAGGGCCGGGCTGAGGCATAGGCTGGAGAGGCTCCAGCCTCAGGGCGCAGTGTAGGAGGGGGCGCAGAATTCATTCAGCTGTCATTCCTAATTGTGTATGAAGCAGAAAGAAATAAGAAAAGGGGATACATAGCAGTGACTGCAAGCCAGATAACTAGATATTAAGGTGTTGGGGAGGTTGTGGGCCCTGTGGTGCCTCTTAGTCTAACAGCAATCAGTGTTTGATGGCTCGGGTGGCAAGGATGGAGGGGCGCACTTTGGTGTCCCAGCCTTGGGTGCTGGAGGACCTTGTCCCGGCTCTGCATCAGATTGAAGTCATTCAAAACAATTGATGAACGATGGAAGACCGAGCCATGAGTGACACATCATTAGCAATGGCAGGTGTACACACAACATGATGTATCCTTAGATAATTTTTGCGCACAGCCGAAAACGGTCCGCACTTCACCAATGTTTCCTTCATGATCAACTAATTCCTGTATGCGCTCTTTATTGTGAATGATTGGTGTCTGAATCGATCCACCGGGCAGATCAGCCAACTCCATCTGACATGTGTACAAAGCGTCAGTCTGCTTTTACACCAACACATTGCATGGCACTAGACAATATAATCATATAGCACACATGATATAAGTATATTCTAATGGTACATTCACATGAGTGCCGGGCAGGCATTCGTGTTTACAGTTGCGGTGAGGCATACTTTTTATATACTCTATGCTTCACTGTATGCATTGCATCACATTTGTAAAACACAATGCAACTTATCCCTCTCTGATTTATTGCTATCCTGTTTTTACTGTTAATTTAACACAGTTGCCCAGTGTGAAACTAACCTTAGGTTAACATATTATGCTTCTCCCAGTAATATCGCCAGCGAAACGAATGATACTGGGCAATGTGTACTTACCTGGGGCTTCCTCCAGCCCCATGAGGACTGTGGGCTTGATTGCCTTCTTTCCCGGCTGCTCCGATAATCCAGGATCCCCTCAGGTATCTTTTAAAGTCGGGATCAGTCGTGGTTTCACATGATTTTAAGAAACAGAGTTGGGCCTCTTTCCCACCAAGACGTTGCGTTGTAGGGGACGTTATGGCCGCATAACGTGCCCCTAACGCAACGCTTGGTGGTGTTGGAGGAAGACACCAGAGTGAGCCGCGTTATGCAGCTCTTTGTACGCACTGCGCAGTACAGACTGCAGAGACCACGTGATCGTTCCGATCACGTGGTTTACGTGGCGCTGATTGGCTGGCGGGACCACGTGATGCAGAGTGTTCCACTCCGCATCACGTGGTCCCGCCAGCCAATCAGCGGCCACTCCAGGAAGACAACACTGCAAGTGCAGTGAATATTAGGTAGCCATGTGCCTGGCTACATTAGCGGACTCTCCTCACCTCCTCTCCGGCAGCATATATATATATATAAAAACATTACTGAGCATGTGCACACAGTCTAATGCAGCTAAAGCCGCATATAACGTACTGCATGCTGCACTTTCCCAGAACGTGCAGCGTTACCCTGTAACGCAACGTGGGCACTGTGAACAGCCCATTGATTTTACATTACTATGCGTTGAGCTGCGTTACAGGCTGCACTAACGTGCGCCTGTAACGTCTTACAGTGAAAGCAGCCTTAAACCTGTAGCAAACAAAACATATTTATCACTGGGAATGAGTGTCCAGTATATCCAGTATAAGCCAAATAATAGATATTTTGAGATAGCTGTTCTTTAAGTGCTAGTCAGATTCAGCTGTGTTAACAGAATTAAGATTCACAAGCTCCACACCATTAACTGAGAATTTAGAATTCCATTGGTGAGTCGTAAAGAGACCACAAGCACTCCATAGCATTGTAGTATACTTTCATCCTTACCACTAATGAAGTTACATTCCAAACCTCAATGAACAAAAGGCATTAACTTGCAACTGAAAGTATATCCCTTTGTTTGTTCTTTCCATTTGCCATAAAAGAGAAACCTAATTTTGTTTCTGAAACCATTGTGCAGCCTCAGTGTAACCAAGCCATTCATTTACACATATTTGCATACACACTAGACTTCAGCCTGATGGGATTTGCATGTGTTCTCTGACTGTGACATCAGTAGCTGAACAATTGGAAGTGTGACCACAAGCTAAGATGTGCATGTGCTGGCATGTTAGGATAGGGTATGGCTCTGTGCACTCTCTTTAATGAGAAGCATCTCAGCTTTCTCTGTCTGTATCTAGAATATGACAGCGCATTTGTAAATTCTCAGGGACACAAAAGCACTTGTATTAATGTATTATAAGATACAACACACCTTTTATGTTAAACAGAGGTGAGTTACTACCATCACTTCCAGCTCACACCTGAATGTAAGAATTATATATGTTACTAGCTGATGGCCCGGCGTTGTCCAGGTATGTATCTGGCTGGTGTTGGCCCCGCCCACTTTTTCTAACCCTAACACACAATTACTCAATTACTACTAAAGGCACTGTCTGCAGTCTAGTCACCGAAGTACAATAAAGCAGTAAAGGAGCACCCAATGGATTAGGAGGCGTGGTCGACCCCTACCCCAGCATCTCAAGGGGTACACTCCAGAAGTCCACACAGATGGGTGGGGACCACCGCAGATAATTTATAGCTTTTTATTGGTATGGCAGCAATTACAGACTGCTGTTTCGGGCAATCGTGCCCTTTTTCAAATTGCAGTCTAGTCACCGGGAGGTTCTTTCCATCAGCCCCGCCTCTGGCAGTGTGGAGAAAGGACATTAAACGCTAAGACAGTGAGGAGTGAAGGCAATTGCAGTGGAAAATTTCGTCAAAAGATAAACATTTGTGTCATGAGCACAAGGCGGCTATGCAGTGTCTACAACGGATGTGATCATTTTCTGTGCATAAGATTGACGTTGGCAGGCGAAGGGGCCACTGAGTCTTTCTCTTTCCAGGGCTTCCACGAGCCTGGAGCCACCCCTGGTACATGCCTGGCTTTTGCTCCTACCAGACTGGAAGCCTGGGCTAGTGTACATGTAATGCAAGTGGAGAGAGTATATGTTTAGTGTAGTGCAATTGTGCCAAGGAGCTGCGTTTTTCCCCAAGCTTGCGAGCATAGATCCTAGACCAGTGGGGACTTGGTCTAGATAAAAGTACTGAGGACTTGAGCTGTCATAAGTTATTTTCTCTATTATTTTTGGTTGTTAGAGAGAAGTTATGTTTTGATCTGGTTGTCAAAGTAACTTGATTTATACAGAGAGTGTCTTCTGTGCTAGCTGCAGTCTCTCTCACTGCTACCCTATTTCACAGTGAAAACATGAGAATTTTTTTTTCATGGCTTTGTGGACAACTTTTCATCTATATCATGTAGGTTGAATCTCAGCTGTCCGAAGTACCTGAGATGAATTTCTAAGTGATAAAACATTATAGTGCACAGTATATTGTAGCATGTACCACCTATTGTTATTCATGCAGATCTCTACTAGTTCATTATTGTACATGATCAGTGTCAACTTTGTACTGCAATGTAGTCTTCAACAAACAGAGGCCATTGTTTTATAATGTATACCTCCTTTATGCCAATTATATGCCTTCTGTAATTAACAGTGAGTGATTTCATTGTGCAGTTAAAAGATATAGGCAAGTCCTCATAGTATAGATATAGCCTAAATCTAAACAAATACCTATACTGTATTGATAAGGCAAATATGATCTGCCAAAGCAACTGGGCCTGGAAGGTCCTAGTGTTGGAGATAGGTTATCAACTTCCTGTGCACATTTCTTTGGCTTGAAGATGGGCAGGTTGCCCAAAATAGCTCTACGCCAGTCTCTGGTGTAAAAAGACCCTGAATCTTGGACTGGGACTCTAGTCCTAAACTGCTAATGTATAGCTTACATGATCAGTAACAATCAGATATTTTGATCAACTGTGGGAGCTTTTGTGTCCTATTGCCAATGGCTTGTACTGGTTTGTCACTTATTTATCTACTACACTGTGTGCAGATCTTCTGCAATGAAAGTTAGAAGATTTGAATGCAACTTGAACCGAGTGTGCTGGTCTTTGTGGTACTACATATGCCTAGTGCTCTAGTGGACTGACCATCAGATAATTGCCGTTGAGCAGGTCCTGCCTTGAGAAAGTGGCCCTGTGTGATCTCAAAATGTTAGCTGTTAGGATTGTTTCTGTAAACAAAAAATAATTATTATGGAGGTGCCAGCTTTACCCTTAATAGAATGGGCATGTCTGCCTTTTATGGCTGTCATGTTCCCACTGTATTGGTAAAGAATGCTTTGATTGAAGAAAGTCTTCTTTGCTGCCCACCACAGGGTTTATGTTGTCATTTATCACCAACAGTCGTAGTTGTTAGTTTCTGCATTTACTGCTTAGCAATATAATTGGGTGTTTCCTTATATTATGTAAACAATGACCTTGCAGGCTTGATTTACAGATTCTCCCTCCTCTGCCAGTAATAGACATGCAATTTCCAGAGACCAGTTGCCTTCACAGCTCATTGGCATTCCCACTTGACCTCTGGAGAAGCAACAGTGCAGAGGAACAATACCAGATAATATACATGATTTGTTCTGAAGGTTCAATGTTGTTAATGTTCTAGATAAAGCTTCTACTTGTCATAGGGAAAGCTTTCACAACTGTCAGTGACCCCTCTGCGTGACACTAATTCCTTATATCTCTTCTGCCTTTTTTCTTACTGGATTGAGTCATTCAGGGGCCAATGTTGACCTTTGCATTGCACACTTTTGCTTATTGTATGCGTCCCATGAGTGTGTTTTGTTGACATATGGTTAGTAGATGGCGTGCTCTTGTGCACCATGTCTAACTGCTGCTCACTTCTAGATACCACTTATTTTATGCATTTAGGTATTGGCAAAAGCTTTAGAGTAAAGTATATGGTATCATTTGGGTATGGTTTTAGTCAACAAGCTGTTCACCTGTTTTCAAGCTTTTCCCCTGTTTGACCGTTAGAAAGCTTTACGTTTAGCTTAGATTCACAAGTAGAATATGTGATAACAGGCCTCAATTTAATCATGAAACTGGCTATCATTCCCATGTCACCTTGGTATAAATTACATGCTTTCACTGAATGATTCTTAAGGTAAAGGCTGTTATTTAGAGCTTTTTTTGTATTGCTCAATGGGTTAAATTATATTTATCCAGTTTTTGCTTTGTATTCAGGACTTGGCTGTGAAGATCATGCTGTCATTTTGTCCTTGTCACAAGACAATGACACCTTCCAAACAGCAGCAAAGAGTCACATGATCGTCTAGAAAATGACAATGACTTTTAAGTTGTCAAAATCATATCCAACCTGTGACAGGAAGTTCAGAAGGAAATAACCTGAATGGCCTGACTATTGAACAAAGCATAAGTGTAGATGCATGGCTTAAATATTTAACTAAAACTTTTTATAATAAAAAACAAAAAAAACATTGCATTTCATTTTTTGATTTGCTATTTAAATTGGTGAAAACGTACCAATTACGTTGACTTGTAGTGTGGATATTAATCTGGGAATATCGCACGGATGGGTTTTACTATAGGAATTGCAAGGACTAAACCCTTCAGAACTAAAAGTTCTCTGTTTATTTGTGCAAACAGATTGTCTTAAAGGACACCCGAGGCGAAAATAAACGAATGAAATAAATGATTGTATATATCTCCCTTCTCCTAAAAATGCCTTTTTAAGAAATTCCACAGTTTTATTTTATGTTTAAAATGACTTTTTAAGTTTTAACTGTTTTATTGTTTTTGCTCAATGATTCATTGAAGTATGCCAGAGCTAAACGTATGAACTATTGGCCCTTTTTATCGCTTTCCTACTCTCAGAAGCCATTTTCTGCTAGAAAGCTAGAATTTCGTATCAGTGAGGGTCACACTGTAGTTACTTACATACCTGATATTTAACTCTTTCAGACAGAGAGAGAGAAAAAAGGAACACAGCATAGCTATTTGTGTGCTAGGCACTGTACATACCCATGTCTATCTCATCATGCCACGTGTCACCTCAGGTATCCTTTAAGTCCAATTAATGGCAGGAAATATAGTCATGTCTATCACTTCTGTGCTACTTACTTGATATATCATATCTTTTCAAAATAAAGTCATGTTCACATATAAGTCAACCCCTAAATATTTGATCCTCTTAGGTTTGAAACTTTGAAGACTTTAAATCAAGACTGGAAGCATTTCCTTATGACTGGCATAGAGCTCATGACCTGTAAGCTTAACATCAGTTGTATGTAAACTGTTTGAAGGTATCCTAAGGGATGCTATACAAAATTATATAGCACAGAATAATCGAATGTCAGTCAATCAACATGGGTTTACTAAAGACAGATCTTGTCTCAACAATGTGTTCAGCTTTTATGGAGTTGTGAATGGACATTTAGCTCTTGGGGAAGCAATAGATGTAGTGTAATTGGACTATGGGAAGGCTTATGACACTATTCCCCACAATAGCCTGATGTAGAAGCTGAGGATACCATGACTAGAAAAAAAAACATATTTATATGGGATAAAAGGCAAAGAGTGGTGTTAAATGTCTCATAATCAAAATTGAAAAGTTTTGAATCAGGATGATACAATTTATTCAAAATTGTAAACTTTTAGTTGTGGGTTCCCACAAAGATCAGTACTAGTTCCAATATTTTTCAATGAATTTGTTAAGAATCTATACAGAGTAAAATTGGCCGTCGGCAGATTACATTTAATGTAGGTTAATGTAAGGTCATTTATGTTGGAGGTGCCAACAGTAGAGCACCACATATGATAAATGTCATAGAGCTGGGAACATCAGACTTGGAGAAGGACTTGGGAATACTGGTTGATAACAAGTTAAGCAACCATGTTCAATGCCAAGCAGCAGCTAAAGCACATACAATTGTGGGATGCGTAAAATGGTATACTACTCCCTCTGTATAAATCACATATCTGGAATATGGTATACATTTTGGTCACAAGACTATAGGAAGGACATTTATGTTCTAGAACAGGTACAAAGACAGCCAACTAAAATTAATCAGAGGGATGGAAGGTCTCACTTACCAAGAAAGGGTGGACAAACTGGACATATTTAGCTTGGAAAAACAGAGCTAAGAGGAAGCCTGATAAATGTACAAATGCGTCAGAGGGCAATACAAAAACTTAGCAAATCAGATTTTTGTCTAGGTTTTTACAAAGGGGACATAATCAGCAGATAGAGGAAAAAAATGTTTTGCCATACGTTTAGGAAAGGTTTCTTTACAGTAAGCAGTATGAGTGGTTAACAGTGGAATATTTTACCTCAGGATGTAGTCATGGCAAACTATATTTGCATTTAAAAGAGGCTTAGATGCTTGCCTTGCATTCAAGGACATTCACAGCTATAATTACTAGGTAACTCATGGCAGAGTTGACTTAAGGGGCCCATACACCTAATGATTTTCCCGCCGATATACAGCAGATTCGATCACTGTGATCGAATCTGCTGTGAAATCGTTGCGCAAATGCTTACAGAATGATCGATTTCCATCCAAAATCAATCGTTCCCGTTAATTCCCGTCGATCCGTCCGTGCGGAAGATTTTTCTCGGTCTCCGGCGTGTCAGGAGTGCGTCGTTAGCGGCGTTCGAATGCCCGACGACCGACGCAATACAGCGGCAATACATTACCTGTTCCAGCCAGCGCGACTCCCCTGGTCTCCGCTGTCTTCTTCTCCGCTCCGGGCTCCAGGGCTGCAGCTTCACTGAACTTCCTGTCCCGGCAGGAAGTTTAAACAGTAGACCGCCCTCTACTGTTTAAACTTCCCCCGGACAGGAAGTTCAGTGAAGCCAAACCAGCCGGTCCGGAACCCAGCACGGAGAAGAAGACAGCGGAGACTGGGGAACTCACGCCAGCCAGATCAGGTAATGCATAGCTGGCAGGCAGGCGGCGGCGGCAGCTCCACAGATTGTGATTGGTTTCAAGCTGAAATCGATTCACAATCTGTTTGCAGTAAAGGTAGCCATACGATCCCTCTCTGATCAGATTTGAGCAGAGAGGGATCTATCTGTTGGTCGATCTGATGGCAAATCGACCAGTGTATGGCCACCTTTAGAGTGCCTGCAGGAGTTGGGGAGAACTGGACAGCATAAATCAATGGCTCCAAGGCTTGTCGTTTAAAGTGTACCTGAGACAAAAGGGTGAAAAACTTTTATACATACCTGGGGCTTCCTCCAGCCCCCTCCATGCAGATCGCTCCGCAATCCTCCTCTTCCTGGTTGGTCCGGAAGCTGCCCCGTTATTTGGCCAGTCGGCACAGCCTCAGTCCACCCGCACCAGCACCCGCACCAGCTCCCCCGTGGTGCTCCTGTCCTGTGGCTGGGAAGGTTTTGTGTCTGCGCAGTAGTACTGCACAGGCGCAGAATGCTCTCGTGAAGGGAGCGCGGTGTCATGCGTACGGCTGGGCTGCGCATGCACGTTACGCCTGACTGGCTAAAGATAATAGGGTATTTACCGGACCATCCAGGAGGCGGAGAATGGTGACGAGGGAGCGATCTGCATGGAAAGGACTGGAGCAATCCCCAGGTATATATAAAACATTTCAGTCCTTTCATCTCAGGTTTACTTTAAGTGAATGTCCATACACGTTCATTTATTGTGGTTCATGCAAATGCTGAGCTCTATCCCATCACTTCCCATCATCTTGTTTCATCCTGGATGCTACATGTAGACCAGGTTTTGTTTGTAACAACTTCAAAACACACACTAAACAAACATTCCGCAGCGATACACCTACCAGCAGTATGCTATCTGTGATAAATTAAAAAATGTAAATTGGGGGAAAAAAAAGATTTTACTATGGGCAAATTAATTATAAAGTGATATTGTTAAAATTAAGTAATTTTATTCATTGAGCTGTATCCAGTAAAATTTCTCTTTAAAGAGAATCTGTACTGTCCGATTTGTACAAGAAAAAACATACCAATCGAGTCACTGTGATCTCCTGGATCTCTCTTTGTCATTTCCGCTGCTCCCCGCTACGATCCTGGCTTTTACTTGCCAGTTTTAGGCAGTGTTTACAAACAAAAAACATGGCCGCTAACCAGGAAGTGATGTGTATATATATTATTTCTCGGCATGTGACAGGCAGCAGCTCCCTCCCCCCTCAGCCTCACAAACTGCATCACAAGTTGAAACTGAGAGTAGAGACCTGTCTGTGAGAAATAAACAAAGCACACACATAGAGCCTGCAAGGGGCGTGGAGGGGGCGTGCATAACATCTCCCTATCACAGCAGAGGCAGTGCATTCCTCCCTGGGTCGACAAAGCTTGACAAAGAACAGAAGATTAGATATATTCCAGAGACAGTGCAACTAGAAAAGGCTGCAGTAAGCCAGACCACATTAGAACAGGTATAGGAACTTATAGGATAGAAGAAATAAGGCTGAAAATTTTGTTACAGAGTCTCTTTAAATCTAATGCTATTTATCTAATAGCTTTAGTAATGCAAATTCTGTGTACATTTATAAATGAAATATATGATAAATACGCCCGGCGGTGTGACATTAGAGATAGCTTGGATTTAATAGTTCTTGTCAAAGCTGTAGCAGTAGTTAATGCCTAACAGTGAAGAACAGAAAGCAGGGATGACAATGATAATGATTATATTTATATTCTATTTATGACTCTTCCACTGCTACAAATGAAGGTGATGCAATATTGATAGGGGTTTTTTAACTAGCATAAGCAGTGACTCATGCAGGCATCAAGCATAGCCTTTTCCCAAGTGTGGAATGTGAGGTGACAGCGTCTCATTTCCACATCTATGCACAGAATTCTGATCACTGCTCTGCATACACTGACTCTTCCTAGTGCCTGGAACAGGCTTTGCATAAACCTGAACAATGGGAATGAACTCTTGTTTTCGCCATATCCCTGAAGAACAATTACAAGTGTAGAGGCAGAAATCATTGCTCCCAATGGTGCTCTTTGGTGTGAAATGCTGCAATATACTGAAAATCTTTGATATTGTGTGTGCATGCTGCAAAACGGGAAACGACACCTTCCGCATCTGTAAACATATTGCGAACATCCAGCGCTTCCAGGAAAAAAACACACTAATTTTCACATGCTGATATAATTACTCGTACGACAAAGGCGAGAAATTATTGCTGGGATATGCAAGGACATATTGTGTAGTACACTAGCAAAACATTAACCTGCCTGATGTTCAATTTCTGCTGGATTTCTGTGCAATAAGTAGTTTTAAACTAATTTTCAAAATCGAAATTGTTGCCTGTAACTTACCAAAATGTACCAAGCAAGGGTCAAGTATACATTTTGAGTATAATAAAAGTTTCAAACACAAAATCATGCTAAAAATAAATTAACTTTAATTTCCCCCTGGCCTCTGCCAGGCCACAATTTCCTCACTCTTCAGCATTTTGGCAAAAAACGTGCAGTTTTTTGCATACATTTGTTTGCATTCCCATGCAAATTATTGCATCAATGTATCCAGAGCATATTTTTAGCACTCCTGGACGAGCCTTACTTGGCCATATCATTTTCAGCAATTTTTCCCTGGACAAGCCAGGCTCGTCCATACTGCCAGGGAGGTTGAGGGCTCGTTCACACTGTAGGCGTTTTTGGCTTTTTTTTACACGCATGCGATTTCTAAAATCACCCATAAAATGCTTGTGCAATGAAAGTCTATGAGAAGGTTCATATTAACGTGGGTCTTGCGCTGTGCGGTTGGCAAAGCGGTGCGTGGGCCAGTTTTGGGGCGATTCCGCCTCAATGGAAAGTATTGGTGAAATGCAAAACGCTCACAAAATCACTTTGTGTAGCAATTGCGCTCGCGTTTTTAAGAATAAATGCATTGTATTTATTATTTTCCAGGTCAAAGAGTTCACTTCCTGACTTGCGTCAGGGAGTGAATTAAAAAAAAAGCTCGGGAAAAGCGCTTAGAAAAGCGCTTTTAACAAAAACACATCGCCCACCCAAGCGCCGGGAAGGGGAAAAAAATTGCCTCAAAAAAGGCAATGCGGACGGACACGTGGATGGAACGCAATGTGAATTAGGCCTAAATGAGGACAGACTGTTGTGTACAACATTGTGAACCGTTCCAGGGCTTCGAGACACTAGTAGAAGGCACAGCTCTCACATGATTTAATATATACAATAACTCTTGGTCATCATGTTTTTTCAAAAAGTATCCCTTTTTTTTGCAACAAGAGTATTTAAAGTTAAACTGAAGCGAAAAAAAACAATGTATGAAATAATGAATTGTATGTGTAGTACAGATAATTAATAGAACATTAGTAGTAAAGGAAAAAGTCTCATATATACTGTATATATTCAGTTATATAGCTTTTTTTCTATAACATTCCATCATTCTCTAATATATGCAGTTTAGAAAACCACACTCTGCATTTTAAAATATGAAACAGAGCACAGCTAATGACCCTTTGAACGTCCCTGTAGTAAAATCTTATCTGAAGTTGTTTTTCACTGTTTCTTTGATGTATAAGTGCGTCAGGAAATAGCACTTTTCTCTGACTAAATTAGTCAGAGCTCAGAGAAGGTTTTTTTTGCATAGATTAATAGTGAAGTTCCTTAACTCTTCCTGTACAGGAAACAATATGAGACTCATACCTTTGCTATGAATGTTATATTTCTTAGCTGTACTACATATACAATTAATTATATCATAATTATATGGAAAGAGGAGAAAGAGAGCTTTAAAATGATATGCATCTTTCCATAGTTTCTGCACTGCTCGGAGTCCCTTTAAGAAATAGAAATTGGTTAACAATATGGATGAAGTTTAGGTTAGGTGCTGGAAAAGGGCTTTTCTTTGGATATATATTTGGATTAGCTGATCAGTGTGGGAGAGGAGATTATAATAACCTAAAAACTAGAACACAACCTCAAACTACCTGAGTATCAGCAATTGCATTGCTCACAATCAGTCCCCATGCTGAACCTAGTGGTGTGATGAGCAAGCATACCACTCATAGCTGTATTTCTAAGCTCTTGTAGGAAGAATATAATTGGTTAAACTTTAAAGCAGACCCAAACTCTTGCACAGCACACAATGAAAACACATATAGTTGCTAAGAAATGAACTCTGTGTGTGTTTAGGGAGATCAGCCTCTGAATTTATCAGAAAGTTGAACTGTGTCTCAGCTGTGCTGTGGTTCTGTGATAATAAGTAAACAATGAAGGGTAACCAGGGCCGGTTCTAGACTTTTTGCCACCTGAGGCAATCTTTTAAAGATGCCCTCCCACTCCATAGGTAGTATAACTGCCCCAAGTATAGGTAGCCAGGATGGGGTAGCAGCAAGTAAGGCTGGCAGCGGGCACAGCAGTGGGGAGGGTCGGACCCCTCCCTCACCCTGGTCCCCCTGGGCTTTGCTCCCCGTCCAGTGTATAAATATCAAGCAGTGGGTGGGGAAGGGATGACTCACCTCCTTCTGGGTTCCAGCGTCAGTTCCACCACTCATCGCTTCCTGCAATGCCGTCCACTGTACAGTACAATGGGTGGCATTGCAGGAAGTGATGAGCGGTGGAACATCAAGGAGGTGAGTCATTGCTTCCCCGCCCACTGCCTGATAATTGTACACTGCGTTAATAGCTGGAGGGGGAGAGCAGACGGGGGACCCAGGTGAGTGAGGGGGGTCCTACCCTATCCACTGCTGTGCCTGCTGCCCCCCTTCCTGGCTGCTACCCCCTCCAGCTCGGCAGCCCCCCACCCACAGCCAGGCAGGCACTGCCCCCCCTCCCCCCCCACACACTTCTGCCGCCTGAGGAACCCATCTTAACCCGCCTCATGGGCGGCCCAGGGCTGAGGATAACCCTTTCTGTGCTTTCAAGAATGTGCAGGAGGTTAACACTTCAGAGTCTTTTTTTTGGGGGGGAGGATTTCCATAAATTGTAACAAAGATTGGAATCTTTAAAAAGTATGTAATAACATTGAAGGTGGAAAACACTGATTTACTAACCTCTTAGCCACCAGCAGACAAATTTTTTGTAGCTGCATCCAATTTTGATAGGCCAGCGACTGACCAATTTTACCACCTCGATGTAGCATGGGGCCAACATATTTAGAATACTATGAACATATTGGGCTCGATTCACAAAGCGGTGATAACTCAGTTATCACGCCTAAAAGACTTTAGGCATGATAACCTTTGCACCGCTGAGTTATCACCGATTTTTGCTGCTCTTCGTGCGAAGCTCCCGCGCTGCGCGCGTGAGCTTCGCGCGAAGAGCAGCAAAGTCCCATAGGGTTCAATTTGCGCTGCGCGCGCACAACTTTGCGCGCGGAAAATTCGCGCGAGTTTCTTCTTATCATGCCTAAAGTGAGTTTAGGCGTGATAAGGGGCTTTTCACCAGCGTGCAAACACTTTGCACCGCTTTGTGAATCGAGCCCATTGTGTAGGTAAACTTGCATACTACATAAAAAGGGTAAAATTGGGCAATCATAATTGGATGTTTGTACTTAGATCATTATACTCCGCAGTGTCATCCAGTTTTCTCCATCCTGAGTAGGACAATTCCAAATTAGGGAAATATGAAGCAGAACAAAAGTAGAAAAAGGAACATAAGACTGAGTTGAGAGTTTTCTGTTTGTATTCTAGAGAGTATTTTACTACTAGTCTACTGATCGTGTTTTGGACAGATAACTTGAATAAGGAGAGTTCAGAAGAAGGCCAGTGAAAGACAGGCATAGCTGGAAATTGAGTAATAATTCTGCCATCAACAACTTAACATTTGCTGATACATGCATGGTGTGAATGTGTAATATCTAAGAGAAGTCTCACATTATACAAATTTGTTTACTCATTTCTGTTGCTTATCTTTACTAAAAAGCAAATCTGTGTGTAAATATTTAATGGCATACACTATTTCAACCAGGAAATATAACTAGCAATTTAAAGTGGGATAAATATGTGCCAATGCAATGGTTTAGTACAGTTGTTGTCCCTTATTACTGCTCATTAAAAGGCTTAATGTTTCACAAAAGAACAGATTGCTAGAATTCATTCTGTCAACACATATTGTATTATGCTGTCATTTACGGTGTGTTTACACACTGAGCGCTCACCAGCCCCCATACTCTCTGAATTCTACTAAATACCAGCCAATCTTCAATCCACACGCTAGAAACACACACATGAGTAGGGATGACACTAACATTCAAAGTGGTCAGTCTGCGATCATGCTTAAGAAATCCTCTTATCAAATTCTAAGAGATATGTAATACTAGGGCTTTTACTAAACAAATAAACAAAGATCATTGTCAGTTGGAAAATTATATTTAAAAAAATATATATTTTGGCAGAAACATTGTATAGTGCTTCTAAGCAGTCTGGGTTAATATCGAATTGATCCTGAACACTGCAGAATCAAGTTTGGAATCTAAAGCCAACCATCTTAGGTTTGTTCATGTTGCCAAATTCAGTGCATAAGCATAGTTTACTGGGCTCCCGAGGAACCAAAAAGTGTCACTGAGCAGGGCCATGGAATTCTATGGGAGGAGAACATTACATGGCCATCATTATAGCAGTGACAGGTGTCTTACTAGGTCCCTGTGGTCACATAAGCCCCACCAAAGGACTTAAAATTGGAACAGTAAATTTGGGCACAGCACAGAGGACTTGGGCACCGCCATAGGCTGTAATGTGAATTACAATGGCGCTCACTGTGCAATTTAGGCACCGGCAATAGCTGGAGCATGATTTATGATAAAAACAGAGTAATTCAGCCACCGGCAATAGCTGCAGCCTGAATTATGGAAAGAAAGGCAGTAAGGAAATTTAGAAATAGGGTTACAGTGGTGGAATGTATAAAAAATGAGACTCGCTGTCATTCTAATTTACCCTATGCCCAAATTTCGTTTTCACATGTATGCCTTCAAATACCACCCATTTTACAATCAACCGGTATTCACAGGCTGGATGCATTGCCTAGTTATTTAGATAAATACTGAGCTATGGAGATAATGATATATAACTTTTTGGTGAGAAAATAATTTATTTGCATTAATCTTATTGCTCAGTGGGTCTTATTCAACTGCATTTAAAAGGTACCCAAGGTGTGAGACCTATAGAAGCTGCCATATTTATTTCCTTTTAAACATTACCGGTTGCCTGGAAGCCCTGCTGATCTTTCTGGTCAGTAGGGTGTAAATCACACACCTGAAACAAGCATGCAGCTAATCTTGTCAGATTTGTCATAGTCTGATCTGATCTGCATGCTTGTTCACGGTCTATGGCTTTAAGTATCAAATGCAATGCATTTTGTATTAGTAAAGTACCTGTATTAGTGGCAGAGGATCAGCAGGACAGCCAGGCAATGTACATTATGTAAAAGGAAATAAACATGGAAAGCCTCCATATCCTTCTCACCTTGGGTTCCTTTTAAACCATATGAGTGAAGGCAGATTGATTTATTCACGTATCATTGCTGTTTGGGGCTTATTCAGCTGCACTTGCAGGCAAGACCATGGAAAGACTCTTGGAGAATTTCATAACTTTTCCAAAGCTCAGTACATTGTATGATTGTTGTGGAAGCTTAAGGTTCATACACACCTACCAACCATCTGTCCAACTATCTGCCAAACTTGTCTGTTAAGCCCCATTCACACGCTCAACAGTGGTCTTTTATGCAGCACAATTGTCAAACAGCTTCTGTTGTAAAACAAGTTGAAACAACTAAAAAAAGTATTTTGCAATTGTTCAAAAAGCTGATAAGACTGATAAGAAGTAAATACAACTGTTGGATTGACTTCTTATCAGTCTTATCAGCTGTTTGAACAATAGCAAAATCCTTTTTTTAAGTGTTTCAACTTGTTTCACAACAAAAGTTGTATGGTGCTTAAAGCCCCATTCACACGCTCAACAGCGGTCTTTTATGCTTTCACAACTTTTGTAGTGAAACAAGTTGAAACACCTAAAAAAAATATTTTTCTACTGTTCAACTAGCTAATAAGACTGATAAGAAGTCAATCCAACAGTTGGATTGACTTCTTATCTGTCTTATCAGCTCTTTGAACAATAGCAAAATAAAATTTTACGTGTTTCAACTTATTTCACAACAAAAGTTGTGAAAACATAAAAGACCGCTGTTGAGCGTGTGAATGGGGCTTAACAGACAAGTTTGGTAGATAGTTGGACAGATAGTTGGTAGGTGTGTATGAACCTTTAGTCAACTTTTATGTACAGAACACATTACAGCAGGGAGGGTCTGCTAAGGACTGTTGCAGAATTTTGTTGACAATCTTAAAGGATACATCCAGCAATCTAAAAAATATGTTTCCCTCACCTGGAGCTACTTCCAGCCCCTAGAAGTCTGTTAGGTCCCACGGCGCAGTTCGGCTCTAAACCAGGCCTCCACTCTCCCTACCGTAAGATAGTAACTTACGGCCAGGGCCGGATTTGTGGGAAGGCCTCCAAGGCACGTTCCTAGGGCGCCAGAGTTCAAAGGGCGCATTGAAAACTGTCTGCGTCCTGACTCCCGATCCATGAACGCCATCAATTGTGCCATCAATTGGCTTTCAAAACAGCGGGTAGAAACGGACATCTGCGCCCTCCTCCGCTCCAGTTCCTGCCTGCCGGCCTATGAGTAGCGCAGATTCCGGAAGTCAGCTGAGTGGCAGCGTGCAGCGTGATTGGCTGGAGCTGCCACTCACGCTTGGGTGACCTGGTGTGCAGGGCTGCTGTCTGTTGGAGGGAGGCTGTGGCTCGTGGCTCAAAGGACCTCCGGGAAGGAGGAGGACAGGGACCGGAGAGGACAGGAATCGGGAGGACGGGAGCCAACTGCACCATGAAGGAGCTCATCAGACCAGGAGAGGCACTCGGGATCCTACCAGCTTCCTGCGGAGAAACAAGCTTTGTGCATGAGTGACAGCTGGGGGAGTGGGCAATGGGCGGCATGCATGGCTTAACATGCCTCGATAGAGCACCTAAAGCTAGCTATCAGGTACAGGCTATGCTGAAACTTCTAGTGAATTGTACACAGGCTATGCCAGTACTTGTAGTGCCTCATACACAGGCCCATACAGACTTGTACTTGTAGTTCACCACATACAGGTTATTCTAGGACTTGTAGTGCATCACATACAGGCTATACTTGTACATGTAGGGCACTCTGCATTTCAAGTGCAAGTATAGTCTGTATGTGATGCAGTACAAGTGCCAGTATAGCTTGTGTGTGATGAACTACAAGTGCCAGCATAGCTTGTATGCGATGCACTATGTGTTAGAACGAGGGCAGGAAAAAATGGTGCACAGCTCTGCAGGAACATTCAGTTTAGTATAAAACGCTATTTTCTATTGTCGGGTTGGAAGAGAAAGTTATGATGCAAAGAAATGTACAACTCAGTTGACTATTTGTATAGTACAGTGGTAAAGCACAGGACAAAGGTGATATTTTTGTGCAGGTGCTAGTTCGAATACAGTCAATGCTCCATTATTATTTTTATTAATTGATAGATGTGCTGCTATCTGTAAATTAATAAAAGATTAGTTTAAAAATACTTTTTTATGAAGTAAAAGTTTTGTGCTTTTAATATCCTAGCTCCACAACGACGTATACAAGGTGGTTCAAAAGGAATCACTACAGCTATTTTCATCAGTTCCCACTTCCTTCTTCTTAACCTTGCTTATGTTATGCAGCTGGGATATTAAAAGCACAAAACTTTTACTTCATAAAAAAAGTATTTTTAAACTAATCTTTTATTAATTTACAGATAGCAGCAGTATCTCTATCTACTAAACTAAAAGAAAAAAAACAACAACATTGAGCAGATTCGAACTTGCAAGATTCACTTGGTAGACCAGTTCTTTACCACTGTGCTACACACCCTTTATTCCAGCCTGCACTAACAGTATTTAGATATCATTTTACAACCCTATGTGAATTAGCACCATCTATCGTTTTACTGTTTCACTGCAAGCACCACAGTGCAGCTTCAAGTGTACCCTGTAAGCAATGCCGGTAGCAGCAGAGACTAGTGGAGCTCTGGACCGCGGATGAATGAAAACTAACAGCGTGGTCATTTGCCTTGAGCTGACGAGGGCAGCCACCCAGCACCTATGGCTTCACATCGTGGAGAGCAAAGCAAGTAAGAAGCCAATAAACAAACAGGAGTTTATTCAGGGCAGTAATCTAGAAACGGTATTTACCGTTTTTATAACAACGGTAAATAGCGTTTTACTACATTACCATGCGCCATTTTTTCCCTGCGCCTCTTTTGGCTGTATCCTTTTTCATGTGTGGGAGATAATGTATGCTGCATTTCAACAAGTGTGAAGGGTAACGTTTTTGCACCTCAGCTACCTCGCTCTGAATCCCCCCACCTAATCGCTATTTGTCCAAATTTAATACAGATCCTGTGCTGGGGCATAGCAAAAGTTCCCCTTAAAATTAGAAAGAAAAAAAAATTGTTAGGATTCTGTTGGTCAGGGGGCGGCTGGTGATAGTGGGCCTAGGGCGGTAAAAAGTACAAATCCGGCCCTGCTTACGGCTTTGTTGGGATCTTCTACACTAGCAGATTTGTGTACATTTCTTTAGATTCCCATATCTTTTACGATGTACTGTAGATACTGAAATTATTATTATTATTATTATTTATTGTATTTATAAAGCGTCAACATATTACGCAGCGACTGACTGAAATGTCCTCGTTCATTGCAATTTTATTTTTAAGAATGGAATTTCTGTAGTGTTGCACTATTTTCCCATATAATGAGTGACAGCAAAAAGGCTCAGCTTCTCTGGATTGTTCTTTTCCCACTCAGTTATGTTATATTCCTGACCTGTTGACAATTAACTTAATTAGTTGTGAGATGTCCTGCCAGTTTTTTTTCTTTTTCACTTGGATGTCCCAAAGAAACTACACAGCATAAGTTAGGTATCAAGCAAGGAAGGATTAGCAGAGTGGAGTGTATTAACATAAATTGCCCAGTAGCAGAATGTCCACGTGACTTATGCATCAATGCACATCTATATATATTGTCATGCCGTCCACAACAGCTAAGTGCTGGATCTCATTGGGACTGAAATGTCCATGATTGTGTGATATACTAATCATATAACAAAATGGTTTGTATTCATTAGAACAATTCGTGAGCAACCCCTTGTTAAGTATAAACATTACATAACATTCCCATTATTGCATGGTATATGCAACAGTTTGGTTTTACCCATTTGGTACTCTTTGCAGCCCCCTTTGCAGTGTACTACACACCTCTCACAGATACTGCATGTTGTCAGGTATCGCAGGCCTGCAACTCTAAATAACAGAGTATATCTTGAAGTATTGAGGGGGGGGGGGGGGGGAATTGCTTTTTTTAAATAAGCACTCCACTTATAGAGGAACTATAGGGAAAGTAGTATGATGAATAAAATTGTTTATTTTTTTAACAATATCCATTTATAGATTATTTAGTCAGTGATTGCCCATTGTAAAATCTTTCCTCTCCCTGATTTACATTCTAAAATGTATCACTGGTGGTGACATCTTCTGCCAGGTCATCTTTATGGAATGTTCATTACTGAGAGTTCTATACATAGAGGGAGATATTGCTTGCTTAGCAGTTGGAAACAGCCATTATTTCCCACAATGCAATGAGGTTCACAGACAGCTGTCAGGACCAATGTCATGACATCACACTGTGGGAGGGGTTCCACCACAATATCAGCCCTACAGATTTCCCCTGATGATCTATTTGAGAAAAGGTAAAGATTTCTCGTGGGAAAGGGGGTATCAGCTACTGATAGGAATTAAGTTCCATCTTTGCCTCTTTAAGCTGGCAGCAAGGTAATGCAAGTTTACCAACATCAATGCAGCATTCACATGTTTACATGTGTTGAGCAAATCCTATTGCAATGATGTAGAATTCCTCCTTTTCACAAGGAGCTGAGGTTATAGAGCAAACTGATGATGACTGACTTGACATTTTCCTTTAACCCACAGGCTAATTTACCCTCGTATAAATTATCTACAGCAAGATGATGAGTACAGGTCAAGAGGACGATACTTTGGGCACTTTCCTCCAGTACATTGAAGATATGGGCCTTAAGGCTTACGATGGCCTGGTGATACAGAATGCTTCAGACATTGCTCGAGAAAACGACCGACTGAGAAATGAAACAAATCTGGCTTATTTAAAAGAAAAAAATGAAAAACGACGCAAGCAAGAGGAAGTCATCAAACGGTAATAAGCACCACTACGGTTTATTGGCATGACTGCATTTTGAATTTGTTTATTTGTAAATGATATGTGAACTTTACCATGAGCCAGTACAATACCTAGCAAAGCTGTGCCTGCTTCTTGCTTCTCTGACAGCATTACTATCACTTGTATCTGCTCTCTGCAAATCCTCCATTACTGGCCATGTCTGTAAGGGACCATAAGTAACGTGTGTGAATGACAGCTCACCCTGCTGCTGCTCAAATTCCGGGCAGCATTAGTTACTATTTCCCCCACCGAGTCGTAGCAACTTGGAGGGAGAAGTAACTCAGGATCCAGAGATCCCCAAACCCAAATTACACTGCAGTGCAGCCATAGACATAATAACATTATGTCTATAGCGGCGCCCAGGCAGCACAGGGAATAGCGCGCACCAAAAACACCTGCTTCGTACTATCATATAAGTGATGAATGTGTTATGTCTGATCATTGCCACAGGAAAGGGGGCACTGACCAAAAAGATCCAAATCAAAGGCCAAAATCAATAGAACAATGCCATTTCATGGTTGGTCAGAGTAGTTACGAAGTGATTTTGAGTACTGTATTTATTTACTGCCAGTAGTGTTGTGGTGATAAATGGGCAGGTAACTAATAGTAATTAAATGAACTGTCACCACACGGGTAAAACAAAAGAAACATATTTAACCACTTAAGCACCAGCGGTCTCTGCCCCCTTAAGGACCAGAAACTGCTGGTACAATAACAACGGAATATACCTGCCTTCAACGCCTTCACCGCCGCATGCTGGGATCCTCAGGACACCCACTCTGCCATCTCTGTGACAGCAGAGTCATGTGAGCCAGTCAGGAGCTGCTTTCATTGGCTCCTGACTGTGTCTATCAATGTAAACCAATAAAATCGGCTCCTGACCGGCTCACAGACAGGCAGAGCAAGTGAGCTGCGATGGGACAAGGCGGGGAATAAGCGCGAGATCAGCGGGAGTGACGAAAACGGCAGGTGGGTGTTGCTGCCGTGATTAAAATCTATGCGCCGTCAGCCAGGTATCCACCAAAACAGGGCGTAGATTTCAATCACTGCGGTTCTAAAGTAGTTAAGGTGGTTGTTCTCTCTTTTTAGTTCCTGACTCATTGATGAGATGATGCTGTCAGTCATATGTGTAGATTAGGTTAAAACCTCCTGGGATTAGTGTCTCTGTTTGCATCACATTAGTTTTAATGAGAGACGCTACACAAGAGACTTGTGGTCACGTTATTAAGAGATCGATCTCCCACGATTGCCGCAATACTGCAATTTAATTTCATACTAGATAGTGTACTTCAGTAGAAATGAGTAAAAACTGTACAATAATAACTCATTTCTCTGTTTTTGGTGCTCCTGAAAAAATGAATCTCACTAATTTTCAACAATTGTATGAATAGCACCAGAATGAAAGATTTTGCCTTTAAAAGCTATCAATCTGTGAGATTCACAGTTGCCTATAGCCTTAGCCATTATTAACTATTTTGAAAAAGTTGCGGCTAAGTAATTACCTATAATTGCATACAGAATTACTATTGAATTTTGAAATATTCTGCCAGAGTCAGCAAATTTGCTGACTGGGAGTTGTGCTGCTTGGTTTTGCTAATAGATAATGCAGTTTTCTCACTGCAGTAAGGAGCAATGGGACATTCTTCTAAGAGCATTTAGAAAAGTTTAGTGGTGAAATAAAGGTGCATGTCATAAAATTACTGTAAATATAGATGGGAATTGTGCCAGTTTTCTTTCCACTTTGCAGCTACTTAATTATTATTTATTACATCCGTTTTCAATCATTGGCACTGTATGGCAGAGGATGAATTTCCAGCCTTATTGGCCGGGTTAAATTGATCTTCTTTGTGATCTTAATAACAGTAGTCAGTCTGGAGTACTGCTACCATAAAACTGTGTGTCCAGTAACCCCCATGTGCACGGAGGGCACATTTATACACTAGGGGGGCAGCGGCAAGGTGGCAGATGCAGCAGACAGGGCGGATGTGGACGTTTCCCAAGAGATTTCATGCTGGAATTTGAGATTGGCTCACAGTGATCACAGGGGCAGGAGCCAATGAAATCGGCTCCTTATCGACTCATGGAGCTCTGCTGTCATACCAACAGCAGGGCTAGTGGGCTTTAACATCGTGAGAACAGCGCAATCGGCAGTAGCAGCGGGCGTGCTCGGCTGGGAAGGTGAAATGTACACCCTGGCAGGGATAACAGGTCAACTAGCATCGTCCAGAAGTGGTCCAGAAGTGGTTAAAAACTATCCTTAACCATGGGAGAACCACTATTTAGGTGTTACATATAATTAAAGAATGAACTTCCAGAGCAATCACATGATTTATTTGATATATTCTGTACATTCTGGCATATAAGACTACTTTTTAATCCTTGAAAATCTTCTGAAAAGTCAGGGGTCGTCTTATACGCCGGGTGTCATTGAAGCCGGGTGATACGCCCTATCCTGATACCGACTCTCAGATCCCGCTGCTGAGGACTGTAGTGAAGCAGCGCAGGCGCATATGTGAGAGATCTGAGAGGCAGAGAAGGAGTTAAATAGGATACAGGGGTGTGCCAGAAGGGTAAATGAGGTGTGTTCATGGGCACAGCGCAATCTATTCTTGCATACTGTCTGATAAATAGGTAGACAAGGAGAGCTGAACAATCCACTTAGGGAGAGGGAGAGTTGACCAATGCAACCAGTGAGTCGTCTATTTGCAGTTATATACTGGGTACCACATACACTACAACACCAGTATCTGTTCATACTGTACATAGCAACAGTATATGATTTTTTTGATAATTATTATTTGGTATGTGTTGGAAGAGGGGTAGACTTATGCGGCGAGTATATCCCAAACTCTAACTCTATCTTTTAACTGGAAAAGTTGGGGGGTCGTCTTATATGCCCAGTCGTCTTATACGGATGTTTAATTTAAGTAGGCCTCAGTTATCTAGACTGGCTTTTAGGTAAAAGGCTTGTTCGCAGAGTATACCTTTAAAGAGTTTTCAAAGATGCAGGTAGAAGCATCTCAGTGTCTGCTTGAAGCAAGCAGATGATGCAAGCAGATACTGAGACCATGTTCCTGAAGGAAGGCCACAGGCCTACACTGCCCCAGACAAATGGACTACGAGAACAATCAACATAGGCCATATTAAAAAAATATCACATTCCTGTATGTAAGTGAAAGGCAGCATGGAATATTGATCGAGTAGGTGGGTATTAAGACAACACAAGGGGTCTAAGCCAATAGTCGGTTCTGGGGGAGGGCTCAGATGAGGTCACATTTAACTCTTTCCTAGTCAGTATTAAAGGGCCGGATGGGCCAGCGGAGCGCATTCTTACTCTTACTTTCACGCTCTCCATCTACTGACTTCTACTGACTGGAACCATAATTATTTCCTTTCTTTATGTAAGCTGATATAATGTAATGCTTTATATACATAGTTAGATGTAACTTAGAATAGAAAGAAGATGACCTGATTACCTTCAACAGGAAGGTGATCAAGAGCTTGTATTGCAAAGGGACAAAAGAAGAATCTGCTTGGCTAAGATATGACGAACTGTATCTGTATATCTGTGTATTGAATAAACTCCTTGTACTTTGAAGACATTTGAGAATGGTCTATCTCCTATAATGCTTGCTGTGTGGAGAGTCAAGTTATCTCACAGTCTGTGAGGTGCAACTCTAAGAAGTGCTGGTGTCGAAGCAAAAAGGTGATTTATAACAACGCCCAGTCGTCTTATACGCCGGACTATACGATATATATATCACTTTGGCCTAGCTTGCACAAACAACTGACTTATTAGTTGCTGGCCTTGAAAAGCTGAGTATTTTTGAGCATCTTAAGGCATTTGGGGCACTTGGAGGTATGGCATATGTCCATTAATGTGTGCCTGAATGTTTCTTCCAATGCTTAGCAACCATGTAGTAACTATACTGTGTGTAAGTCATGGACACCTATAACTTTACTTGCATTATGCAGCAACCAAAGGGTGTTGGACCTTCACTTGATGGGTAGCTGAACCCTTTGATAACCAATAAAAGAATAGCATTACAACCTTCTGAGTGGGCTATGCTGTAAAGTGGTTGGATGTTTTTTTTATTCATTCACCAATAAACTTAGTCAGTTTTCTTCCAGTTACTAATGTGAGTTTGCAAAGTATTGCCATTCATAGCATCCAGTCAGCATTAACTTTTGATTGAGCTGACTGCCTGGATATGGAGTTTAGTTGGTGTGGATTACAGCTTTTTGCACATCATTGTCATTGTGATGTTCTCCTGAATAAGTACAGCAGGAACTTGTAGCTTTCATTGAAGTACATTTTCTGAAGCTGAGTACTCTGTACGGATACGGAATGATTGCTACAGAAAGAACTCTTCTTGAATAATCAAAAAAACTCTTCTCATATGTCAACTGACTCCCCTTTCAAAACAGCTTTCCATAAACGAAATATGGAATTGTTCTAATGGCACCGCTCATAAGAATCACAAGGGTTTTTTCTGTCTTTTCTTAAAGTGTACCCAAGAAGACGTGACATAATGAGATAAACGTGTATGTACAGTGCAAAACATACTAATAACTTGGCTGTTTTTCTGATTTTATTTTGGTACCTGAAAGAGTTAATTTTCAGGCATGGAAGTGACTGCTTCTCTCTTATCTGTACATTGTCAGGAATATACTAAACCTCACTGATAAGCAAATTACAGCCATAAAAGTTTTCCTGGCAAAATACTTCCGAGGGCAGGAGAGAGATAGAAAAAGGGTCAATAGTTCATGTATTTTAACTCTGGTACTCTTAATAGACTGTGATTGAGAAGAGCAATAAAACATTCAATCTACTTTGTAAATGTTTAAATATAAAATAAAACCAAGTAATATAAAAAAGGGTATTTTTTTAGGAGTAGGAGGAAAGATACAGTTGTTTCTTTCATCTGTTTATTTCCACCTTGGGTTCACTTTAATTTTTGTTTTTTAATTTGATAAAGAAATGAGTTCTCTGATCTTCCTTATTTAATTAAAGGATCTTTTATTCTTTGAGAGACCCCCCTCCTCTACTCTTTTTTCCCCTGCATTTTTTATGCTGAATAAATTAACACCTAAAATTTAGGTTGTGGGCCACATTAATTAGCCAAAGTGGGGGATAGTAGTTTGTTTTGAATTGCTTTTAAGATTGCAAATTAAACTAGTGATCCAGTGGTGCACAATTTTGAAAACAGGATTAATGTACAAACATTGATTAATATATATATATATTCTTATTATCAAAAATTCTGTATACAGTGAAACAAATGCAGTGATACAGAACTAAATGCAGGCTAATTAAGATCAGAAGTACATGGCAAATTTTTCGATCTACTTGCTCTTAACTGAGCCCATCTAAAATTAACTTGGCTTATAAATCAAATCATTGCTGACCACTGTAAAAAAAAAAAAAACACCCAGAACTAAAGACTGTTAACACAATGTGCTACACAACCACACATCTTTATCTAATAATAATATTTTTTATATATTTGGAGCTAGTTGTAAAGATAGGTGTCAGCACACAGAATGTATCTGATTATTGATGATCTGCAGTATCACCAATAATACAGATGTTATAGCTGATTATACGGTGATCTGCAGAATCACCAATAATACAAGTATAGCAAGACACAGGATACCTATGTAATGTGAGTGTTTGGTGCAACAGTAAGAAAGGTGATCTCCCGAGGAGCGGAAGATACAGACACTACTGCAGCCAAGGATTCCCTGAAGAGCAGGGAATTGGACTGCACTGCAGCCAGTGGACACCTGAGGAGCAGGTGGCCTCTGACGGTGTAGATACTAATCTCCTTAGGAGGCGGAGATGGAGATTGTACTGCAGCCAGGGATTCCCTGATGACTCAGAAATCAGACTGTACTGCAGCCAAGGATTTCCTGATGGGCTGGGAATCAGACTGTACTGCAGCCAGTGGACTCCTATAGGTAAAGTCCCCTGACTGGACTGTAAGAAGACTTCCAGAGGAGCAGGCAGCCTTTACAGCTAATGGACACCTATAGAGTTGGTGTCTCAAGGATGACAGAGTAACTGTTCACCCAAGGGACGGGTGACAGTCAGAAGGGTCATAGAAGCCAGGATGGCCACACACGAGCAGATAAGGTACAGAGACAGAAGGCTGATTCGGTGTCAGGGTATAGGCAAGGTTGGCAACAGGTAATCAGATATGCGAGGTACCGAATCAGAAATCAGGAGAGAGGTCAGCAAAGCTAGAGGCCATAACAAGTATCAATATAGCACAATCCTAGTCTGAGGTGTGAGGTCCTTGGTCTCGACACCCGGGAACTAGTCTGAAGTATAACACAGTAATATCCTAGACTTAGATGTGAGGTCCTTGGTCTCAACACCTGGGAACTAGTCTGAAGTATAACACAGCAATATCCTAGACTTAGGTGTGAGGTACTTGGTCTCAACACCTGGGAACTAGTCTGAAGTATAACACAGTAATAACCTAGACTTAGGTGTGAGGTCCTTGGTCTCAACACCCGGGAACTAGTCTAAAGTATAACACAGCAATATCCTAGACTTAGGAGTGAGGTCCTTGGTCTCAACACCCGGGAACTAGTCTGAAGTATAACACAGCAATATCCTAGACTTAGGTGTGAGGTCCTTGGTCTCAACACCCGGGAACTAGTCTGAAGTATAACACAGCAATATCCTAAGCGGAATCTGGCTAAGTGTGAATTCCCAGTTCCAACTGGTTCTAACACACTGTAGGATCTGACTGAGGTCTGAGTGCTCACACGTGAGTATTCGCAATGGCAGACAACCAGCAACTGACAAGCAAGCTCTATATATACTTACAGCGCTCCGCAACGCCGCCCCAGCCACCTAGCCAGTCCCACTGGGATCAGCTGATCGGCCTGATCAGCTGATTCCCCTTCTGCTGGCATAAAGTTCCTGTCGCCTGGCGCGCACGCGCGTAGCTCTCCATCTGCGTGCACTAGAAGGACCAGGCAAACCAGAGACATGTTGCTGCGCGGAAACAGCCGCTGGCTTGAACGCGGAGACCGCCGCCCTGCCGCTTGTCCGCGTGGCGGCATCTCTGCTATTCATTACACTTGTTTTTAGAAATGTGTCATGTCATTCATGAAAATGACTAAACAAGCAGTGTCTGCCTTCTTCTCTCAGTGTTTTCAGTGGTGGCACTAGTGAGCTTGAAACGCTACTCAAAATTCAGCAAGTTTATCTATCAGCGGAGTCTGCTATTGGTTTACTTTGAAATAACTACAGTACTGACATCATATTTGTGTTGCATCAAGTCCTATTGCTGGCTCGGCTCCATGTCCACTGTCTGTTGGAGTACCACAAGGCTAGGTTTTAGACAATTGCTCCTGTCATCATTACTATCTCATGTTTCTGATGGTTGCAGTTAATTCATGCTTTCCTCAAACTCAGCAGCAATAAAAACAAAACATGTGTGACCATATCGAATTCAATTTTTCTCCTAAGTTTTCTCCTAGGAGACAATGTTTCATGTTCTGTTTACATAATTTTTTTTAAAGCTGTGCAACTGAAAAAATACCAACAAGTAAGTGAAAAAGTACTGCCAAAATTATTATTTTCTTATTTGCTGGTGGCTTAAAAGGCATTTTATTGATAAGGTGTCTAAGAGAAAAGTAAATGTTTAAGGTTCTTGGTGTTTACATCTTGCTTCCACCCCCCCCCCCCCCTTTATACCATTACCACACAAGTAGACAGAAGAACCCCAAGAGCCTCAGCCTACCAAGCCCAATGTCTGGGAGTCATATTTGTCTCTGAACTCTTATTCCAACCTCAAAATAACTCCTTAAACACCTCCTCTCATCTCCATCTCATACATATATCAAAAATCTGTCACTACCAGAAATATGTCCACACAAGTTGCTACTATGTATCTGGTACTCTGTATAGTGCTATAGAAATTGGTAATGCTTTCTAAAATAATAATAGTACAATTGTAAAACAGATAATGTGAAAAGTAAAAAGCAGACCTGTTGGTTTTTTAGAATAAAATGCTAATTCATAATTCTAATATTACACCGAGATAGCCAGTTTCTTATTTATAAACCTTCTTAGGTAAATATTCATAGAGATGTGTGTGTTCTATTTCTAAGTTTAATATTGGCTGATTGTGATAAGACCACTTTGGTTTTTTTTGTCTTAGCATAAGTAAGACATGATCACATGACCTCAACCAGCCCATAGAGCTAATTTCAGAGCATACATGCATTTGTGTGCTTAAGCACATGCACAGCAGGCATAATTTTGACTTAAAGGGAACCCAATGTGAGAGGGATATGAAGGCTACCATATTCATTTCCTTGTAAACAATTCCATTTGCCTGGCAGCCCTGTTGATCTTCTGGCAGAGTTGTCTTGAACCTCCGATTTTAGGTTCACAAACCTCGAACGCGAACATGCGAAAAAGTTTGCGAACTTCGCGAACTGCCATAGACTTTAATGGGCAGGCGAACTTTCAAAACTACAAACACTAATTCTGGCCACAAAAGTGATGGAAAAGATGTTTCAAGGGGTCTAACACCTGTAGGGGGCATGGCGGAGTGGGATACAAGCCAAAGGTCCCAGGGAAGAATCTGTATTGGATGCACAGCAGGGTTTAAGGGCAGAAATCACATTGCATTGCTAAACTGGAGGCCTAAAGTGCTTTAAAACATCTGTAAGTAGTGTACTGCTGTACACAGTGACAGACTAAACTCACTGTGTAACGCACCGCAAACAGCTGTTTGTGTAGTGACGGCTGTGCTGAACTGGTGCGCACCATGGCGAGAGTGCAGGCAATGGCGGTTCTCAAGCCCATATGGTCAGGCTGAAAAGGTGACTGCTGGTACAACAATGTGCAGTTACACAGGTGCAGTGAAAAGGTTGCAGTGTCTGCTGGTACAACAATGTGCAGTCACTCAGGTGCAGTGAAAGCTATACAGTGACTCGTATATAAAACTGTGTGCTGTTACACAGGTGCAGTAAAAGGTATGCACGGACTGGTATTACAAATGTGCTGCTGTCACACACACAGGTACAGTGAACAGGTATGCAGTGACTGGTATATAAAATTGCATGCTATTACACAGGTGCAGTGAAAGGTGTGCACGGCATGGACTGGTATTACAAATGTGCAGCTGTTACACACACAGGTGCAGTGAAAAGGTAGGCACTGAATTTGCTGGGCCTGGCACAGTATAGCAATCAGCAAGAGCCAGCTGTGACAGAGAGCTGTTTTGGGGTGCTTTTTAGCAATAAGTATCAGCAAGGAGCAAGCTAACAAGCCTAACAAGAGCCTAACAAGAGCCTAACTAAGCTTCCCCTATGTCTCTGCAGCAACCTCTCCCTTCTCTTACTACTACAGCAGCAGACAGAGTGAGAACATGGCAGATGCTGCTGCCTTATATAAGGGGGGGGGGGCTCCAGGAGGGAGTGCAGCCTGATTGGCTGCCATGTGACTGCTGACTGTGATGTAGAGCAGTGTTTCTCAACATTTTATTGGTAAGTACCCCTTTTCAAACCCTGTACTTGCAAAGTACCCCCTAGCATAGTAAACATTAATCCAAGTACCCCTTGAGAAATATATATTTAATCATAGTACATGATAATTGGTTCTAAACAATTTCTAAGCATTTACAATTGCTTTTAATTAGCTAAAACACTAATTTGGTGTTGTTTAAATAGGATTTATCCTTTTCTAAAACTCTAAATTTGTTTTTCTTGCCCGAGTACCCCCTGGAATCATCAGAAGTACCCCCTGGGGTACGCGTACCACACGTTGAGAACCTAGGATGTAGAGGGTCAAAGTTTAGCCCAATGATGTAGTACAGGGGCGGTCGAGCTCATGTAAAAGTTTGCGATTCGACATGATGTTCACGTGAATAAGTTTGTGGCCGAACTGTTTGGGACATCTCTATCTTCTGGCGTAAGTAGTGTCTCAGTTAAAACCCTAGACCAATCATAGATTGCTACACAAATCACTGAATCCTTTTACTTATTTAAAATAAGTATTTGCTGGTTAACAGGTGTCAGAAAAAAAAAACTATTTTTGACAGAGTTTCCAGTTTCTATAGCAACAGAAAAAGTCTATTATGTAAAACTATTAAGAAGAGACTATTGCTAGAAATGTGGCTTTGACTTGTGTTCCACTAAGAAATATTTATTCTCTTTTATAGAAATATTACCCAACCCAGTTATGTTCCACCACCCCATTATGGCTAATCCAGTAAAACCTCAGTCAGCCAGTCAGAGTACCTGATCTGCTGCATGCTTGTTCAGGATCTGTGGCTAAAAGTATTAGAGAAACAAGATCAGAAGGACTGCTAGGCAATTGTTTTTCAAGGACATAAATATGGCAGCCTCCATATCCCTCTCACCTCGGGTTCCCTTTAATTTACTTAAAGGGGTACTGTAGGGGGGTCGGGGGAAAATGAGTTGAACTTACCCGGGGCTTCTAATGGTCCCCCGCAGACGTTCTGTGCCCGCGCAGCCACTCACCGATACTCCGGCCCCGCCTCCCGTTCACTTCTGGAATTTCAGACTTTAAAGTCTGAAAACCACTGCACCTGTATTGCCGTGCCATGACCATTAGAAGCCCCGGGTAAGTTCAACTCATTTTCCCTCGACCCCCCTACAGTACCCCTTTAACGTGTCAAAGCTTTGCAAAGATGCATATGAGCAGAGTGATGAAAAATCATTTTTTTTATTAAGTTGCCTATTCAGGGAATTCAAATCTGCAAATATTCACTGTAAGACATAGATTTTTTGTTTCACTTTTTAAAATAATAATGTCACTTGCATAGGGGTATGATATATTGCTCACTTGCAAGAAATGCTTGATCATCACTACCGTAATTTACGTAAATTGGTTGCCCGCACCTCCCTTCACTTAAATGGATTGACAGATTTCTAGTGACAACCATTCATTCTTGGAAGAAAAGTTGCTTGTTCTTAAAGTGGAGATCTGCACAGGGTGTTTGTAAAACATATAACTCCTCTCCACTCTTCCCCATTGCTGTTGTTTGCAGCAATGAAAGTGGTTATATAGTGCTGAGTAGGCCGATTTCCACTCTACAAATACTGACAGATTTTAATCATAGATTTTTGCTTTAAATGGCAATTAAATGAATGAACTGTAGTGTGCAGGGCTGCAAATGGTGAATTTCTCTGCTGATTGCCATTAGACCTTCCCAGTTTATGAGCCAGCAATGCCTGTCCAGTAATCTAGTCCATTAACCAATCATAATCATCTTTAAAATTATGGTTAATGAACTATGTGGGTGAGTGTTTGAAATGCAGGCTGGTATGTAATTATTCATATAGTGACCTGGCTTGATAAAGGTCAGAGGCTTTGCATAGGTCCAAAACCTCACTGTTATTATGACTGGTCTATATTTTATGATTAGGTATTGTTATTAAACAAAAATGGACAGAAGACACTAAAATGACTTTATATATGCTATCCAACATTTAGATATAATTATTAACTGTATTAAGGTAACAGAAATGTTTTAAGAAAGACCATTTATACAAGAAGATAAATGGCTGTATACCAGCACTATTTGCTGGTGATGTTTACATCAGACAGAGTACTAGTTAAGGGTGCCACATAGGAGACCAGTGTTAGTATATTGACTGTTCCTATTCAGTAGGCCAGCATCTTTTCAGTAAGAAGTCCTTGGGCAAGACTCTAACACTGCAGGGTGGCTTATTGAGTATGCCCTTAGTGGCTGCAACTCTCAATCACTTTGCATCTGACAAAAGTTCTATACAAATGTTAGTATTATTATTATGATGATGATTATTATTATCATGAGATATAGGATGTAATAGTAAGGCCGGATGAATGAGCAGTGAATTTGGGATACACACGTTGCACTGTCTCACTTGGGCTCTATGCACAGGAACATTTTTGTTAAAGGTCCACTAGCACAAAAATTGTAAAATTTAAAATACATATAAGAAGTACATTTCTCCCAGAGTAAAATGCACTATAAAAAACTTTTTTCCTATGTTGCTGGGACTTATAGTACATTGTAAAAATACCTGAGCATCCCCCATGAAGATACAGTATGTATTAGTCCATTACCTGTCCGATCTGTCCGTTTTTTTTACTACTTACTGTGAGGGCCAGAAACAGAGGAGCTCAGAAAAGTAATAACTGCATTTTACTTTGGGAGAAATCTACATTTTATATGTAAGTATTTTACAGTATATTTTACAATTTTCCATGAAATAGGGAAACCGCCAGTTTTGCAGGATTGATGATAATAGCAAATGTGTCTTTGCATTTGTATCGGTACCTTTTATACTCTTCTCTCTCCAAGTAATCTTTGATGACAGAGGTAATTAGGCCTTTCTACAGGCCAGAGATTAGAGACCACGATTTATGCCTGGTCCTTACTCTATGCTTAGTAGTTTCAAGTATCTTACCCTGTTTCTGTCAATGTTTCATCTGTTTTCAGAGTCTGTAATATGTCTAGGGAGTCTGTGGCACATCACCTCTGTATTATACAAGTAATAACTGCTACACAAATCACTGAATCCTTTTACTTATTTAAAATAAGTATTTGCTGGTTAACAGGTGTCAGAAAAAAAAAACTATTTTTGACAGTTTCCAGTTTCTATAGCAACAGAAAAAGTCTATTATGTAAAACTGTTAAGAAGAGACTATTGCTAGAATATGGCTTTGACTTGTGCTCCTCTAAGAAATATTGATTCTCTTTTATAGAAATATTACCCAACCCAGTTATGTTCCACCACCCCATTCTTAAAGTGGAACTAAAATAAACTTAAAAAATAAAAGTTTCACTTACTTGGGGCTTCTGCCAGCTCCCTGTAGTTGACCTGTGCCCACGCAGCCACTAACTGATGCTCTGGTCCCCCGCCGTGGCTCACTTTCACTTCATGCAGCTGGAGTGCACTGCGCCTGTGTGGCCTTGGCCGCTCACGACCTCGTTCACACTCCTGTAGATGAGTTTTTCTCGTACTGTGCCTGCGCAGGATGCGTCTAGCTACGGGAACGCTTAGGAGGATACTCGTGACTAGGCGCAGTGGAGGTTGACATAGAAGTTGTGTGAAGAAAAGTGAGCCAGGGCGGGCTAACTAGGATCGGTCCAGGGCGGCGTGGGCACAGGTCAGCTGCAGGGGGCTGGCAGAAGCCCCAGGTAAGTGAAACTCTCTTGTTTTTTTACATTTATTTCAATTCTGCTTTAAATCCTAACTAATAGAAGCATTTGGCTAACTGTGTTCTTGCCATCTGCCTTTTTGTTTGGTTGCTTATTATCATTGGAATTCCTTTGAAGAATTATGTGCTTGTCTGGCCTTAGGGCCTGTTTCCACTACATGCAGATTGGATGCAGATTGGATGCAGAATTGATGCAGAAAAACTGACTCCAATGAATGCTTATGGGAAAATCTGCATCAGAGAAATTGTGTTTAGTGGAAACAGTCCCATAGATATTCATTGGAGTCAATTTTTCTGCATCCATTCTGCATCCAATCTGTGTGTAGTGGAAACAGGTTTATCCACTAAAAGCTGTTAAAAGCCAAATAAACTCAAGATTGAACATGGCGGATTCTCTGAGCAATCTTGAGGATTAGTGTACACTATGGTCTATTAGACAGACAGACAGACCTAGATTGATAAATTGCTTTAGATTGTAAGCTCACAAGGGCAGGGCTCTCTCACCCTTTTGTGTCTTGATATTTGTTATACACTTTATTCATTATGTCACTTTTGTCACTGTAGTTACCAATGAAGTATTGTGTATTGATCCTGTATTTTGTATATTGGTATATACCGGCGTCCGTATTAGTATGTACCCCATGTTTGTTTCTTACTTTGTACAACGCCATGGAATGTGCTAGCGCCTTATAAATCAATAATAATAGATTGATAAATAGACTATCAGTTTTAAAACAATGATAAATGAATCTAAAACACTTTGAAATGATCCATTTGATTCTATTAGGTCTAAAGTTTACAGCTTCCTTTTCATTTAAAACGATCCAGTTCGCTCTATAAAGTCACAATGAATCCTTTGCTTTGAACTTGCTAGTTTGGTTTTGCCTAGATGTGATCTTTTTTATTAGATCTAAAGTGGCATTGAATGATTGCAGCGTAAACGTGTGTGGCCATTATGAGCCTGCATGAAGATAAATCCTATAGTCTGTTAAACCCGTGGTCTGGAAGCACCAGACTGGAGAGCCCTCTGCTCATTTTTTACTCTTTCATATTTCATACGCCCTTGTAGATGGCTCCCCCTCCCCCTTACTACACATGAAGTGTGAGTGGGGAGCCTTGTGCTTGCTCATTATTTGTAGTAAACAGCCAGATGCTGTGGAGGTGGAGCGTCGGCTGACAGTGCTGCATGACTGCTTACAAGAAAAACACGACAAGCAGAAAGGGTTCGCTCTCAAGACTTCCTCGCTCACACACAGCCACTCGCTGGATGCCGCTTTGAAAAATGGAGCAATTATTTAGTTCCTTTGTACAAAGGCTTGTTATGTATGTGAAGGGACATGAAGTATGATTTGCCACTGTCAGGTGTGTATATCTTTACTTACTACTGCTCTATGCTTCACAGCCCTGGAATATAACAGATAATAAATATGCATAGTTTTATTACTTATAGCACAGTATAGGGTTAAACAAAAACAGTCCATACAAACAGCAGGTAATGACTTAAACATTAATTGTAAAATGTGTAGGCTTTTTATGCTTTTGATTTGAAACAATGCTTTTACGTTTTAGGTCATTTTGCTATGCTAAGAGATAACAGTCTGTAGTAACCCGGGGTAGCCAATCAGATTTTGCTGTATTGTACACATGAGGTCTGATTGGTTGTTGCTGGGTTTGCACATTATCCTAGGTCTTTGATCTGCTGTCTGAAGCAATCCAAAATAAATGTATAAATGACTTCCTATTTAGGTGCTGTTTAGTCAAAACACATAAAATCAGTTTTCTAAGGAGAACATTTACTATTGGTGTAATTTTATGTTTAAATGAACATTCTGTGTTTGAGTCAAACATTCAGCTACACACAATGATATTTTTTAGTTCCTCTGTAGGTTTTACACAAATATGGGTTAACGTTAAAATTAATTAAAATTATTCTGTAACTCAATCATCTTGAATGAACCAGTTTTGCCTCTCTTTGTTCTGGTAACAATTCTTTATTAGATTTTTTATGTTTATTGGAGATTTGAGCATGATTTCCATAGGGTAAAGGGAAATTAGGCCATCCATTTTGTTCTTACTTTGTAAATATTTCATTATCATTATTATTTATGAAATCTGTTTGAAAAAGGAGTGACCCGCTGTGCATGTACAGAGTGCTTGATGGCAGAAAGATACTGTAATCAAAAATGTGTGAGAAATATGTACATTAGATTAAATATTTTAGATAAAAAATAATATTTGCAGATTTGCCAAGGTATGGCCACAGTAAGCAGGGATGATTGCACGGCTGTAGCAGAAATTAAAAATTCCAATTTTCACACTGGAATTTAGCAAATTAGAGATTATAAATCCCGGAATTCTGATCCGTAATTTCTGAAAGTTACGCAAATTTATTTTTGTATAATGTACAATTTTCATATAAATAGCAAGAAGTGTGTACAGAGCATGCTGAGGGGACATGAATGTAAACATTCTAAACAAAAAAGCAAAAAGTATAAGCTTAAGTGTAACCTAATGTGATCAACATGTTTTCGCATACTTCCAATAACCATTTTTAATTTTATGGTTAGTGCGAAAATATATTAGCAATGAATTACAATTTTGTGTTATCACACTGCAACCATGGAATTCATTCAGAATTCCATGCTAAATTTTGACCATCTGTAGCAGTAAGTGGTACTTTGGGTTATGCTTGGTTTATGGCAAGTTCATCCTGAAAATTGGAGATGTGAGCTTTTAATTTAAACCTTTTATGAATCCAACAAACCCACAAGGTAGTGGTTTCTTCAGCAGACAATCTATATGATGACATACAGTAATGAGGGGGGAATGGTGATATTCTTTTTGCACACATTTTTGTGAAAATAATGTTAAATGTAACTTTCTACCGAAAATGCCATCGAAAATAATTTTGATCCCCCCATGAGGAAATGAACTTGTCCAAAACCTGTCAGATTTTTACTACCTACAGTAAAGGTGACTATCAATGATACAATCTTGATTGTACAATTGTACCAAATCTATGTTGTAGAGGGTCAAACTGAGTTAATGTACTTTAAATGTATTTTTTAGGTAGTCCCTCATATTAAAGAGAAGTAGTAAGATTGTGCAATCATGATCATTGAAGAGACTCTGTAACAGCCTTATTTCTTCTATCCTATAAGTTCCTATACCTGTTCTTATGTGCTCTGGATTACTGCAGCGTTTTCTAGTTGCACTGTCTCTGTAATATATCTAATCTTCTTTCCTTTGTCAAGCTTTGTCGATTCAGAGAGGAATGCACTGCCGCAGCTGTGATAGGGAGAAGTTATGCTCCATGCCCCCTGCAGGCTCTGTGTGTGTGCTTTGTTTAGTAGTCACAGACAGGTCTCTGCTCTCAATTTCAGCTTGTCTGAGGGGGAAGGGAGCTGCTCATGCTGAGAAACTGTGAGAATCCCTGACTGGAGTTCATTATGTAATAACTTGTAGTATACTATAACATGATATATATATACACAGACATCACTTCCTGATTAGCGGCATGTTTTTTGTTTGTAAACACTGCCTAAAACTGGTGATTAAAAGCCAGGATCGCGGCGGGGAGTGGTGGAAACGGCAAAGAGGGACCCAGGAGATCACAGTGACTCGATTGATATGTTTTCATTGTACAAATCGGACAGTACAGATTCTCTTTAACAGGCATCCTTAATAACAACAATATAGGGAAAAAGTAAGTGAGATTCACTTTGGGACAGATTAATATATGTGTTGTTGGTGTGTGTTTGTGTGTGTGTATATATATATATATATATATATATATATATATATATATATATATATATATATATATATATATATATATATTATAAATTTTACATTTTTTTTCAAAAAAGGGATTCTTAAAGCAAACTTGAAGTGGAAATACATTTAGGATATGATGAATTGAATGTGCTTTGCTAATGGTAACTTAAACACAGATCTGAGTCTCATATTTTTTATGTTCAGTTTAAGAGATTTATTTTATGATGTGTAACATGACAAATTGTCCTTTCTGATTGTAAAAAAAACAATAGAAGTAATGACCCCTTGAACTTTCTAGCACTAAAACCTTATCAGACGCCTTTAAAAAAACATATAGAAATGCACCCTGTATGTAGTTAGAGAGTTTAGCCTGTCTAATTCCCCCTCATCTGTGACTAAGCACAAGTTGTAATTTGATCCCTTAGCTGTGTCAGGTGACTGCCACGTCAGAGAGCTCATTTGTAAGCACAGTATGTAAACAATATGTCTGCTTCCATGAAAGCAAGAAATAGACAAACTGCAGATGTATTGCAGGACTTGTATCAGCTGTAACAAAGAAATGTTTTTCTTTAAAGGGACTCCGAGCACCTCTCATGGGTATGCCTTTAAGACTTCGACCAGTACTACAAAGTACTTAAAGATGCATACCTTTCTGTAGCTTGTGCTCTCCTCTTTCATTTGATGCCTGAATCGCCGTTCTAAACCAAATAGTTTTTGCTTGATTTAAATTTAAAAATTGCAGCTGCCATCTTGGTTATGTTATAACTTCCGGGTCACCCCTGTCTTCTCTGTTAGAGAAGTGCATCACTGAATGAAGCAGGAAGAGGAAGTGACACTCATGGCCATTGCAAGATGCTCCTCCAGAGGGGTCATAGCTTGAATTTGTTGGAAGTCGTCTGGTTTAAAGGCATACACATGAGAGGTGCTCGGAGTCCCTTTAAAGGTTATTATACTGTTGCTTATCTATTAGAGCTGAGATTAAGTTCTGTGTTCAGGTCCTTTTAAATAAAAACATTTCTTTGTTACAGTTTACAAAACTCCTGCAAGAAATGTTCAGTGTGGCTACTTCCTGCTTTCATGGAAGCAGACAAAGGATTAACATCCTATGTTTACATAATAACTGTATCTGCCGAGGACTGCCAAAGTTCTGTGCTGACCCAGCTGAGAGATCAAGTAACTCTTGTGATTACTTACAGATGAGGGTCAATTAGGCTATTCTCTATAAAAACACACAGGGTGCATTTCTCTCTATTTTCCTTGTGTCCTGTGCAAGAGTTCAGGTCCTCTTTAAACAGTGTCTGACTCCCATAAACAACTAATGCTTCTCTCAGTAATGGGTAGTGGGTATATGTGATGCTGTTCAGTGCTTTGTTTCCCTAAAAAGAGGATGATACTATAATTCTGCTGTCACAAAGCTGTAATTTTAAGGCTGGAGCGGTGAACACTTGACCCAGTTTTCAGTAAACAGAGCTGCATTCTGTATTCTCCTCTTGCAAACTGTCTGATAATTTCATTCAACTTTCTTGCTGTTATCCTGTGTAAGCTGGGGAATCTGTAATATATTGTAGTATGACATTTCCCATGAGACGTTACAGAGGCTAAAGCATTTATTACCGCAATAATTACCACTTTAATAGTCACAGGCAGCAGCACACAGTAGCTAAGCGCTCTCCAGTGCTGCTGCCTTGATAAATTGTAATCCTGCATTTGACGCGGAGTAGGGAATTATCATCAGTGAGTACACTGCCTCCGTTGTTGTTTCATGTTAATTTATCATTCTAGCTTTGCATCTGGCAGATCAGGCAGGTTCATGCTAACTATACACTTTACAATCTGATCATTCAATGGAACAAATAACTGAATAGATCATGAAGTCAAATGAACATTTTTTTTTACATAGACCACAGACATCCATATTGGATGCGACCCCTGCCGTCGCGGGGGGGAGGGGGGAACCCAGGGCCCCCCTAGGGCCCGCTCAGGGACTTTTTGGGGGCAGGAGGGGTCGCAGCATAAGAGGAGAGCTGTGGCCGCAGAGCTGTGGCCGCAGATCGGTGGGGAGGGGGGAATATCCCCCCTCCCCCTCGTGGCAGCCGCGGCGGCAGGCAAGCTGAGCACATACCTCTTCTGGCCGGTTTCCGATCACTAAGTGCTTTATGGAACTTCCTGTGTAAACAGGAAGTTCTATGAAGCACTTAGTGATCGGAGACCTCCGGCCAGAAGGAGGTATGTGCTCAGCTTGCCTGCCGCCGCCGCCGCCGTGGCTGCCACGAGCACCACCAATGATTACTTGCAGGAGGGGAGTGCTGAGAGGAGTGCCCGAGGTGAGAGGGGGGGGGGGGATTTCCCCCCTCCCCACCGATCTGCGGCCACTTTTTTTTTGTAAGGGGGCCCGGGGCTTTCTAGGTACGCCCCTGTGTGGTGCATTGCGTTGGTCAATATAATGCAAACACCATACAATTTATTGTAATGGTACGCTCACATTGGCGCATTAGCAGCACAGTGCGGAGGAACCACTTGGCACAATGCAAAGCATGCAGGCACTGTAGTACCCCATCATCATGTTTGGCCGTAATTTTCAATGATGACCAAGAACATCATACAAAGGATTTTGACTGGGTATGATGTGTCTTATCAGTGGTGGCTTATCAGTCCGATGCAGGCTCAGAAAGCTCTGCCACATGTAGGGCACAATTGGTTTGCTGGGATGGTTGGCAGAGCTGTGACTCTTGGATTGAATTTGCGCATTGAATTTGCGCAGCTCCACCTCTACAATCCTTTTCTGCTTGTAGGAGGTAACACCTTTGCTGATACAGCTTGGCCAGGTGGTGCGATCTTGTGCTAGGCTCTCCCAGGAGTATGGGTCAATGCCAAGGCTTTTGAAAGAGACTTTGAGCATGTTTTTAAAGTGGAACTGTAAATAGTTTTTAAACACATTGTTTCACTTACCTGGGGCTTCTGCAAGGCCCCAGCAGCCGTCCTGTCCCGCGCCGGTCGTGCCCGAGCCTCCGTTCTCCCGCCGCCGTGCCGTAGACTTGTAAGTCCATGCCAGCGCAGCCCTGTCAAGCATATCTTTTCTTCGTGTTCCCCTCTGCAATAGCAGGGGATGCGAAGAAAGGATACGCGTGGCCAGAGCCGCGCAGGCGCAGTGGCCCGACGGCAAAACCGAAAGTAGCTGGCGGCGGGAGAACGGAGGTTCGGGCAGGACCGGCGCAGGACAGGATGGCTGCTGGGGGCTTGCAGAAGCCCCAGATAAGTGAAACAATGTGTTTAAAAACTATTTACAGTTCCGCTTTAAGCACTTTTCTTACATTTTCCTTCAGCCAGTTTACTATAGAATAGTCTTTTGGGGAGCCCTGTGTCTAGCATAAGAACAATGTGGCCTGCCCACCTGACTTGGGCTTTCTTCCGGGGGGTGTAGATACTTGGTAGACAGCTGGAGAAAGGACATCTATCCCTGGAGCCTTGTCCTACCAGGTAATTTTCAGCAGCCTTCTCAAGCAGCTCATGTGGAAGCGATTCAGCTTCTTAGCATGGCACTCATACACAGTTCATGTCTCACAGGCAAACAGAAAAGTGGGCAGTACAATTGCCTTGTATACTTTTAGCTTTGTGGACAGTTTGATACCTCTCCTCTCCCCTACTGACTACTGCAGACATGCAAATGCAAAGGTTGCTTTGGCAGCGGATGTTCACCTCAATGTCAATACAGTACATCAAAGTCCCAGGTATCTGGCACCGGCGGGGACCACCTGATGCCAGATACATGTGCATGTCGGTTGCTGCTTGAGCAACTAGATGAAAAAGCACAAACCTCTCCTCCATGCAGCATAAAATACTTACCTAGCCTCTGGGCGGCGTCTTCTACCCATCCTGTAGCTCCTTCTCTGTGTATAGCTTCCGCTTGTCAACTGACCCTAGGAGCAATAGGAAGGTCAGCAAATGCCTCCTGGAGATAGGTATCTTATGCCCTACCCCTCCCCCCCCCCCAAGCACAGTTCCTGGTATCCTCTCAAGCAGGATGGTTAGTTGAGACTTCCAGGTCTGTATAACGGGGACTTATTGTATTTACACATCTAGACAGTGTGCTGCCAAGGTATATAAACTGGATGGACTTCACGATTTCTCCTTCAGTGGTGACAGCTGGTTCTTCATACATCTTCTCTGCATAATACAATACAATATCGTAATGTGCACATTAACAATTAGCTGTGAAGTGTACTCTGTATGTAGTGTATGCTTCACTGCATGCATAGAACTCCTACCGCGCTGTGTGACTTTTCCTTTCTGTTGTGATTCTGTTTTTACGGAGTATGCAACACAACAACCAGTGTGAACATTGCCTAACTGTATCATTTCTCTCCAGAAAATGAATCTGAGCAAATGAAAAAAATATAATCGAACAATTGTTTTATAGGTGAGATCACACATGAAATTGGCCATCAATTGTTTTGGTCATTTAGATTGCTTGATTGCACATTACGTCATACAAGGCTAGCATTAGACTGGTATAGCAGTTTTGCAAGGGGGCTGTATCCGGTTTGTAGCTTCATCCAGAATTTCCCGTTTTCTCTTACTAATCCATGCATAAGCACAACAGATGCTCGGGAATGGCTTGATCTCTCCTTTTGATCTCCCCTCCCCCATCTATGTCCAGATGTATCTATTGGCATTGATGATATAGAGTCCCACGTGCCTGTCACTGTGTTGTATGTGTCTTTACATCCACGGAAGGAATGCTGGGGAGCTCAGATCCTTCAATGCTCCAGCAGCTGTCAGGCTCAAACATATGCAGATTGCTTACACAACAACATAAGAAAGCTGCAGACAAAACACGAATTCTGCAACTTTCATTGTGGGTGATTTAACATTCTTTTGTTTTGTCTTAAAAACTGCCAGGTGCTGAATCCAAGATAGTCATTACACACAATATTATTTTATTGAGGACAATACTTTTAAAATACATGTAGTATCTTGTGTACAAATCTGCCAACACCTGCTGAAAACTGATCTTCACTCTTTAGTTCAGACAGTTAAAAATCGCTATTTTGCAGAGTTATTTTCTCAATGCTAATGTCCTCAAGTACTGTTTTATGGTCCTTGACACCAACTATTTCTTCCGTTACTTCTGAATGAGTATACACATTACACAATTAATTTCTGTTGGAAAAAGGCAAAACCGTACAAAGCTAAAATGCATTTGTCATATTTGATTATTTGTATAGGAAAGTGAGTTGACCTCGCTCTCGCCATTGGCATATAACATATCTTTCAATTACACAGAATCATCTCCAATCTATGGATACTTAAAGCAGACTCGACCTCTTGCACTGCACACAATGAAAAGTCTTTATTCTAAATTAAGTTGTTGAGGAAATTCACTTCTCTGTGTCTGTGTTTGTTTAGGCAGATAAGCATGTCTAATTAGTTCTTATTGGCATAGAGGTAACACTAAGGCTTAACCCTTGCTGTGCCTTCAGCAAAAGTGAAGCGAAGTTTGTTTGTTTTTTTGTATGATTATCCGAAACGCTAATGAAATCTTTTCCCCCATAATGGTTATTATGCTGCAACTAATTGTTTAGAGCAGATAAAAAGTTCTGAGTTTAGTTCCACTTTAAAGTGGTATGAAACTCAGCATTTCTTCTTTGTTTTAAAAGATTATTTTTCACCATAAAATCTAATACCACAAAAAATGGTAGCAGAACAGCATTCAAACAGTTACACAGCACTTTCTTTTTCAGTGGGCTGCTTCTGAGATGTGATGTGCTATCTTATTTTTTGTTTACTAATCGTAGCTCACAAAGGAATGTAAACATTAGCAGGGTGCTGGACCTGAGCTGCATCGCATAGTAAAATCAGAGAAAACCGAGAAATTATCACTAGATGTTGTCATATATATATAAATACAGCAGTTATGCAATAACATGCAATGGCAGCTTTCAGAGCAGATAAAAATGTACTTTGGGAACTTGTAATTTGTACAGACAATATTACTTGTGCTCAAAAGCAAATATGCTAACTTCATGGGTAATACAAAGTAGGAAAACACATTTTTATTGAAGGTTATGTCCCACTTTAAGGACTCCTATAACAGTTGTATACATTCATTTAAGATAAGCTGTTCACAGATCACATGACCAATATTTTGGGGTAAATAGCTGTTTTTCATAAATACCCCCCAGCTATTTTTTTGCTGAGGACAAGAAAGTAGTGCTGTAAAACAATGTTGGAAACTCTATATACACTTTAAGTGTTATGCTGTTACGCAGGGCTTTCTTGTACGCAGCCATGTTTTTGTTGTCTTATGCTTACGTACAGAGGTGGTGTTGCTGTGTCCATGTCATGGTATAGAATGAATCCATTGAGTGCAAGTCAGTGCCTCTCAGAAGAGTAGAATATATCAGTATGAGCTTTCATCACTATAAGTTTCCATATATACTGTATGACAGTTTTTCCTCAATCAGAGGTATCTATGTATTCTCATCATAGTAAAAACCGCAGCAGTCACAATGTCCTGTAATCAAGTATGTGATGTGAATGGGACACGCATTTAGTTTGCAGAATATTACATGAGGCAGAGGCACAGCTTTATGGCTGCCTTCTTTGTATGGACTTTAAATACAAATCAGACATCTGGACTGTAATATGAGCACAGCGGGGATGCGAGCAGCACAGTGGCAGCACTGGTTTCTGACCAATACGTCTTTTTAATTGACATTCATCGTGTCTTTTCCTAACAGCTGCTACATTTTAACATTAGATTTAATATCACTTTGTCAGGCAGTCTCGTCATTAATGGAAAAAGTGGTATAGGAAAAACACACACAGTACCAAGCAGCATCTAAGTACAGTTTTAGTCAAACTACAGGATAATGGTGTGCAATGTACTCCAGTGGAAAGTTCTGAGGCTGGTGTAACCCTTGTAAGGGGTGCTGATGTCATTGTGATAAGGAGTACTGATGTCATCAGACAAGGCTGGAGAGACTTTCACGCGTGAAAAAGTAAAAGAAACAGCAAAAAGCAATAAAAAGTACCAGAGCCAGATGTACAGCTCTGGGGCCTGTAGGCACAAGCGTTCTGGTGCCCTAAACTCAGCCTTTCAACTCAGGCCACACCCCCATATTAGGTAGGCATCCCTCCTCCCCTGAATAGGTTAGCCAGTTTTTCCACAGTATTTGGTAGCCCCATTATTCTAGTAAGTGGATGTGCCCCCCCCCCCCTCCCAAGTTTACGGGGCTAGATGTGCCCCTGCCCTAGTATTAAGTAGCCCCCCTAATAGGTAGGGGGACATTTGGGGAGGGGAGCTGCCTCTCCTACCTAAGGCGCCTGTAGGCATGAGCCTACAGTGCCTTATGGTAAATCCGGCCCTGAAAAGTACACAACAAAACCAACAAAAACATCACCATACATATCACTTGATTTCTTTTAAGCTAGTGACAAACCAATGGTATGAAGGATTTAAAGCAAACAGCTAATTGTAGACTGCACATTGTTGCTTTGTTGTTAGTTACTCCCTGTCAGCTGCAGTGATGGAGTGACGAGCTCTGCTGTTGCTGGCAATGTCAATCATTATTATTAGTTTAATCCATAGACAGCTTTTTGTTAGTGATGTAGAGAGTTTATGTGAAATCTGCCCGATAAGACTGTTCCCTGTGTGACACTTGTGGTAAATTCCATGAGATGATGGAGGTCACTAGTGCAGAGAGGTCCAGATACTCTTGTGGTTATGAGACACCATGAGCTATCTAGGTACTCAGTGACAATGCCTGGGACATGATTGTGCATGCATGTTTATGTACAGTATATGTGTGTATATGTGGATAAGTAAATACATGTGTGTGGATACCAATGAGTCTTGCTTTGGGGGTTGGTGTATTTTAAGTTCAAAATTAAGATTACCAGGGAGGTCAAAAGAGAACAATCAGTAGGGAAAAGGACACAGTGATGTAGTGGTCAGGGATAACAGAATAATAACTACTAAAAGTAGATCAGAAGAAAAGAGAAAACCCCAGCAGCATACTTATTTCCACCTTTTTGGCTTGTCAATCAACCTATCGTAAAACAAATAAATAACACGACGTGCTTGGAAAAGGGAAAGCTGGCTATAAAATATTAGAGAGAGAGAGAGAGAGAGAGAGATTCTGGAACCTAATGATTTGTGTTTGGCTGTAACATGCACAAGGGACTAACACAGATCAATAGAACTCTGGGAGGAAGAAACACTTCCTAGTCGCCTTGTATTGCTTGGTCATCAAACAAAGTTTGAAATTTAATTAGTTAAAAACATATACAGGGAGTTATCAGTTGATGCCAGGGTTGCATTCTGGAAATTGAGGTGCAGTTCAGACTTTGCACAGTTAAGGAATATATTCTCATTAAATATGATTAAATATAATACAAACTGTTATTGTATTCCACCTGCATATTTTCCCCACTAATACCTTTTGGAACAAATGTTGTATTTAGAATCAGCTTTACCTATGTTTGGCAACAAATGTCTGACTTATCAATGTGGTTATATTGAGTTTGAGAAGCCATGTAATGTGCTGCCAGAACAACTCTGAACTATGATTACATTCTATAGTGTGTACAGCAGTGGTTCCCAACCCATGTGCCGCGACACATGTGTCGCGGCAGCTTCGGGTATGTGTCGCAGTGTCAGCTCTCGGAGGAGAGAGCGAGGGAGGGAGAGCTGTGGGCAGCGGCGGAAAAGGGGGCCATCTCCCCCCCTTCCCTCACCTTAGGGTGCTCTCCCTCCCTCTCTCTCTCCTCCGATACTAAGTGTGGCAGCGTTTGGCAGCGGGCGGGACTTACCTTCCGTGTCGCTCCAAGCGCCGGAAGTTCTGGTGCCACAGCCGCTGCTCTGGTCTGGATTAGACCAGAGTAGTGGCAAATCATCCCGCACGCCTGCGACGAGACCAGATGGAGACACGGAAGGTAAGTTCCGCCCCTCTGCCAGCCACCGCACTTTATTCCGGAGGAGAGAGCGAGGGAGGGAGAGCACCCTGAGGTGCCGCTCTCCTTCCCTCACTCTCTCCTCCTGGGGGGGGGGGCACCTGGCTACATATACTGGGCACATATACACCTGACTATATATACTGGGCACATATACACCTGACTACATATACTGGGCACATATACCCCTGGCTACATATACTGGGCACATATACCACTGGCTACATATACTGGGCACATATGCCCCTGGCTACATATACTGGGCACATATACCCCTGGCTACCTATACTATGCACATATACCCCTGGCTACATATACTGGGCACATATACCTCTGGCTACATATACTGGGCACATATACACCTGACTACATATACTGGGCACATATACCCCTGGCTACATATACTGGACACATATACCCCTGGTTTTTATACTGGGCACATATACCCCTGGCTACCTATACTGGGCACATATACCTCTGGCTATCTATACTGGGCACATATACACCTGACTACATATACTGGGCACATATACACCTGACTACATATACTGGGCACATATACCCCTGGCTACATATACTGGGCACATATACCCCTGGCTACCTATACTGGGCACATATACCCCTGGCTACCTATACTGGGCACATATACCCCTGGCTACCTATACAGGGCACATATACCCCTGGCTACATATACTGGGCGCATATACCCCTGGCTACATGTACTGGGCACATATACCCCTGGCTACATATACTGGGCACATATACACCTGGCTACATATACTGGGCACATATACCCCTGGCTACATATACTGGGCACATATACACCTGGCTACATATACTGGGCACATATACCCCTGGCTACATATACTGGGCACATATACCCCTGGCTACATATACTGGGCACATATACCCCTGGCTACATATACTGGGCACATATACCCCTGGCTACATATACTGGGCACATATACCCTGTCTACATATACTGGGCACATATACCCCTGGCTACATATACTGGGCACATATACCTCTGGCTACATATACTGGGCACATATACCTCTGGCTACATATACTGGGCACATATACCCCGGCTACATATACTGGGCACATATACCCCTGACTACATATACTGGGCACATATACACCTGCCTACATATACTGGCCACATATATCCCTGGCTACATATACTGGGGACAACTGGCTGTTTGTTATTATGTGCATTTACTGGTGAAAAGCTGTCTCTTATTATGTGCATTTACTGCTAAAAAGCTGTCTCTTATTATGTGCATTTACTGGTGAAAAGCTGTCTCTTATTATGTGCATTTAGTGGGGAAACGCTGTCTCTCACTACATGCATTTAGTCTACGTGTCACGGAGATCTGAACGTTTGGTTTGATGTGTCACGACTCCAAAAAGGTTGGGAACCACTGGTGTACAGTATCACATCTCAGGGAATTTCTCCTGTGTATATGTAGACCTATTAAATATCAGTAAATCTCTGCAGAATCTTTCTACAAGTGCCTAAAAAAGAAAACACAGAGGGAGCAGGAGTCCCAATGATTCAGTATGTCACTGGAAGGAGGATATTGAAGAAGGAGTAGTACTTACAAAATCAGGCTGCAACAAAGGCAACTAACCATAGCGAGCAGGTGGAGATTATAAACCCCTCTTCACTTGGGTGTTCCTTGATGATCCTGGTGTCTTCATCAGGATCCTGGTGTGGTTGCCAGGGTATCGGGTACAGGCTGTGCAGCTGGGGACCAAAGTCCTTCAAATGGGAACATAAGGAACATAAGGAGTAAGAGGCAACCAAGATTGATAAACTTAGTTAAAAACACCCCTCCGCGCTCAGAGCTAAGCTTTGTGTTTACTTGGCTCTGCCATTGGCCTGAGGAAGTGGGCAGAGGCCCATGATGAATTGCGTTGTCGTTGTTTGAAAAAGTTTTTGTTTTTAACCTTGTGTCATATCTTGAGGTAGGTCACCTCTTCTCTTTGTATTTTAGTTTTTTAACTAAGTTTTGTCGATTTTGGGCGCCTCTTACCCCATTGTGTTTCTATAAGTGAGGTGCATAATACACAAACCTTTTATACTGTATTTTGTGTGCTATCATACTGTATATTTCTAACCTTTATATCTTCAATTAACTTACATGGCCAAGCGTATTTTCAATCCTTTGAACCTGTAACATAGCATCACAGAGCTGCTCTGTTTTGCTTTCTTTCTTTTTTTTTCGTGCAATGTAAAATGAGCACTGTGTACTATCGGCAATGCTTCCCCTCTGCATGAGTAATATTTTCTGTCATTCTCTTGTGTGTCTCTACCAGTTAGGTAACGTTTACATTCTCAATTAGTAGTCTATGCTCTACACTGAGCTCTTCTGAAAAACGTATGGCGTATTAGTGCAGAGACAAACTGGAGGAAATGTTGGGCTCTTTCCTAATTTTTGGATACTTAGTAGGGAGGTCTCTTGGCTTTAACCCTTTCCAATCGATTTCCCAATTACCCACGTCCCCCTCAGCACTGGGGTTGCTGCAGGGTACTGGTGAGGTCTCTACCTTTTCTCACTAGATCATGGAGATGACCTGGCAAAAGTGGCAGAACCATGGCCATTTCGTGTGCTGTAGCCCTGTCCGCTTGCATGTGTGCCAGCATAACTCTGTCATTATGGCATGGTGCTTCAGGGAATCCACATAGGGTGATGCAGATCTGACAGAGGCACCTCTACAACAAGCCCAAATGTGCTCACAAAAATATTTTTCCTATGTCAATCTATGCCTGACATTGGGCCTATGCTAGAAATGGTCAATGTATAAACATTACCTGCTCCTGGCAGTGATACAGGACTCTCAATACTTTCTCTTCAGTATACAAGTACCGTGTAGCAAGCCAATCATCATACGGCTTCAGTCCCATGTCATGTGACGGGGATGTAAGCTGCACGGCACTTCTTTTAAACTGCACAGGAAGAGGTTGATGGCAGGGCTGCACAGGAAGTGAAGAGGTTGATGGCAGGGCTGCACAGGAAGTGAAGAGATTGAAGGCAGGGCTGCACAGGAAGTGAAGAGGATGGCAGGGCTGCACAGGAAGTAAAGAGGTTGATGGCAGGGCTGCACAGGAAGTGAAGAGGTTGATGGCAGGGCTGCAGAGGAAATAAAGAGGTTGATGGCAGGGCTGCACAGGAAGTGAAGAGGTTGATGGCAGGGCTGCGGGGGCTGTTGTTACACCCTGAAGACAACATTCACCACATGCTAAATGTGTACCTAGCAGAGTTTCTGTGACATAAACCCCTTTGATGGAACAGGCCTTTCCAACAAAACGAGGACATGCATAAACAAGCTGGAGGCCATGTAATTAGCAAGCTAAGGTTTTTAATTAGAGGTGGCAGAAATGCAACAGATGCTGAACAGTACTGCATTGCTGCATTACTGTATATTGCATCATTAGCTGGCTTAGCGTGTGCCATAAAAAATGGGCTTGCTTGGAATGTACTTACATAAAATAAGAGAATACTGTAATATACCTGTATGTACATTAATCAAAGGGTACTTGTGGATAAAAGACATGAAACACTCACCTGGCCCTACCATATAGAATACTGCATTTCCACTGATGTTCTTACTGGACACACACTTGCTCCAGCAGAGGGATTCAGAAGGCATTTTAATCAGAATATTAGCATTACTGCTGGAATTGACACTTTAGACTGGGAAGCTGTCAGCCTCCTTAGGTGAACGTGTTTCTGGGCACTGCTATATTAGTGCAGCTTACACTCCGGATGTCACAATTCACAGCTCACCCTCAATATCCCGGAGCATAACTCTCACATGTCCTCTTCTGTGCTGATCTCTTGCATTTGCCTAGCTATATATCCCCTTCCTTACTGCTACTGCAGCCCTTCTCTGACCTCAGACTAACTTTAAAGCTTAAAGGCCACCCCAGCAGGAGTTTCTATAAATAAAGGCGGTTTTATCTAATACTAATACGTTTCGTAAGTCTCAATACAGAGTGGACAACAGACAGAAAGGGCTGGCTAGAATTATGACCCACATCCTAGAGACAGGAAATAGGAGCTGGGCTCATGCAGGAGTAGAAATCCTATTATTGCTTAATCCAGCTGCCTGTTCTGCAGTGATATTTATTAAAGTAATTTTCAGCAGATACCGTAATACCAGCTTTACTTATCAAAACGAATCGGGGGGGCAAACTGGCAACAATTCTGCTTCCTAAATGGTAATCTCTAACCCTAGACGATACCCTTTAAATGATTACTAATCTTATCCTATCTCTACTTTATCAGTAACTTGAATCCAATCTTATGCTTTCCTATAACCTGGCCTCCTAACTCTCACCTTCTTAGTCTGCTATACTAGTGAATCCATCATTCTTGCACAGCACAGAAGGAAAACAGAGAAATGCACCCTGTATGTATTTAGAGAGTTTAGTCTGTCTCATTCCCCCTCATCTGTGACTTATCACCTCTGTAATTAGATCTCTCAGATTTGTCAGCTTGGGAATCTCCCCTGCCACAGCAGAGCAGCTAATTTCTAAACACAGGCCGTTAACAATATGTTTGCTTCCATGGAAGCAGGAAGTAGACACACTGCAGAATAATTGCAGGATTTGTATCAGTTGTAAAAGAGAAATGTTTTACTGTGTACATATATACTGTATATATATATATATATATATATATATATATATATAGATAGATAGATAGATAGATAGATATAAATAAATACACAGTATATATACACACACACACGTGTATATATATTAGTGTGTCTAATTTCTCCCAATTTCTCTATAAACACAAGATTTGATCTCTCCCGGGTCACCTGACTGCCAAGGCAGAGATGGCAGATAAGCTAATATGAAAGCACAGGATGACAGTATATCCAATTACAGTTACCGATTTTTGTCTGGATTTTCACTACTCTCTGCCTGACTTATTTGTTCAGTTTCACAATTTTTTAAAGTTTATTCATAAATTGAATTAAATCAACACATTTGTGTTCCATTTTTTATTTATATGCAGAATGTCTACCAGGCTTTTATTCAGACATATTTTGGTGAGTTATGACTGAAAAATTAAAGGCCTAAAATTCTTGAAATAAATGTACCGCTTTTGACTCATAATTCCAGACAGAAATGCACCGCCAGGGAAGTTAAAGCAATCAAACGAGGAGACAGCCACATCTGGATCAAAATAAACAGCTACATCCTAACCTCTCAGTCCGACATGTACCTATGTGCAGCATGTACCCCCCCCAACAGAGTCCCCTTACTACAAACCTGATATCTATGAGATCCTGTAAAGAGAAGCCAGCCACTTCCAGTCTCAGGGCAGAGTACTCATCTATGGAGACCTTCATGCCAGAACAGGCACAGAGAAGGACAATCTGACCTCTGAGGGAAACACATACATATTTGGAGGAGAGAGCTATTACCAGGAACCAATGCAGACAGCAAGAAATAATTATGACAAGGCAGTAAACAAAAGTGGGAAAGCCCTGTTGAACCTGTGTCGGAGCCTCGGCCTATACATAATGAATGGGCAAACCAGGGGTGACTCTCTTGGGAGATTTACTATGAACTCTCATGTAGGCAGCAGTGTGGTAGATTATGCCATCACAGACACAGACCCCATAAATATCAATGCCCTCATAGTCACCCCTGAAACACACCTGTCAGACCACAACCAAATCTTGCTGTACCTGAAATCCACCGATAAACCAACCGCACCGCAGCCTCACCAGACCGGCCTCTATAAGCTGCCACCACCCTTCAAATGGCCCAAACAGTCTGCCACCGAATACAGCAACATGACCAAAACTGCCAAAATCCAAGAACTGCTGACAAACTTTTATAACAACTCATATGAACCAAACCAACAGGGTGTCAGCCATGCAGTGAAGGACTTCAGTAACATCTTATATACCATGGCAATACTAACAGGCATCAAGCAGACCAACTTCAAGAGATCCACAAATAAACAGTCCCAAAAATGGTTTGACAGTGAATGCAAGGCTCTATGTAATTCGCTAAGGGCAGCCTCTAACCAAAAGCACGGAGACCCCAACAACCAGGACCTAAGGGAAGCCCATGACTACCTACAGAGTCAATACAAAGACACCCTCAGGTGGAAAAAACAGAGCCACATCTCCCACAAACTCCAAAAGCTGGAGGACTCCCTCCAGGACAACTCATTCTGGTAGACCTGGAACCATATCGGCGCAAAGCCTAAAAAAAGCCCTCTTCATATCAAAAATGGCCACATCTGGCTCCACTACTTCAGGGACCTCTACAAAAACATCCCAGAAAAAGCCCAAACCCTGGAACAGAAACAAATAGCCGCAAAACTGAAATACATGGAGGAGACAATCAAGGACTTTCAAAACCCTCTGGATACACTAATCACGGTGCAGGAAATAAGAGAAAGAACAAAGCAGATAAAATGTAAGAAGGCCAGCGGTACAGATTTCATCCTGCCAGAGATGATCAAATACAGCCCACCAGACATACATGAGGCACTCGCAAGACTATTCAACCTCATCCTGAGTGCAGGCTCCTTTCCTCAGGCCTGGAGCGAAGGCCTCAAAACACCCATCTACAAGAATGGGGACAGATATGATCCAGCAAACTACAGAGGAATCTGTGTCAGCAGCACACTGGGGAAACTGTTTAACAGCATCATGAATAAAAGGATCCTCTCCTTTCTCACACAGCAGGACGTACTCAGCAAAAGCCAAGCTGGGTTCATGCCAAACCACCGCACAACCGACCACATCTACACACTACACAGCCTCATCAAGACCCATGTCCACAGCTTACGTGGCAAAATACATGCTTGCTTTGTGGATTTTAAGAAGACTAATTGTGGCACCCAGGCCTTTTCCTAAAACTCCTAGAGAGTGGAATAGGAGGAAGAACCTAAGATGTCATCAAGAGTTCATATACTGGGAATCAATGCAGTGTGAAAGTGGATGGGAAGAGAAGCGCGTTCTTCAAGCAGGATCGAGGAGTCAGACAGGGCTGCAGTCTGAGCCCAACGCTCTTTAACATATAAATTAACCAACTGGCTGTAGCCCTGGAATCCTCCCCAGCACCAGGCCTCCTCTTGCATGACCGTGAGGAGAAGTTCCTGCTATATGCAGATGACCTTGTGCTGCTCTTCCCAACAGAGAAAGAGCTACAGGATAGCCTGGTAGTATTGGATAGTTTCTGCACCACATAGGCACTGCCCATCAACCCAAAGAAGATGAAAGTGATGGTGTTCCAGAGGAAGAATGGAAATAAAAATCCCAACCTCCTCATTTATATTAAATGGCTCCCCACTGGTGTCCACCAACAGCTACACCTACCTGGGGCTGGTGATCAACCAATCAGGGAGCTTTAAACCAGCAGTAAAGGCCCTGAAAGAAAAAGCCTGCAGAACATTTTATGCCATCAGAAGACAGCATTACCTCCTAAAACCACCAGTGAGAGTGTGGGTAAAGATATTTGACAGCATCATCACCCCAATCCTGCTCTATAGCATTGAGGTATGGGGCCCGGTCACCTACCCTGACCAATCAAAATGGGACTCCAGCCCAACAGAAATCTTCCATCTAGAATTCTGAAAGTATCTTCTGCAAGTCCATCGCAGCACTTCGAGCTCAGCCTGCCGGGCAGAGCTAGGCAGATTCCCACTATGGTTGACTACTCAGCAGAGGGCACTCTCATACTGGGCGCATATACAGAGCAGCAACCCCAGCACTTACCACCATCAAGCCTCACTGAGCCAGGGGTGAGGCCATACCACGTGCTCTCAAGCAGAGTATCAGCAGCCAGCCCAGCCAAGACCACCAACACACTGACAAAAGCCCAAATAAAAGGGACTATAGAAAGCTGCAAGGAACGATACATAGAGGAATGGAGAAGTGACATAAAGAATTCCCAGAAACTCACTGTCTACTGGGGGAGGAGGAAACAACCGTGCAAATAGCTGCCCGATATGTCACAGGCTCACAGCCTGCCACCAACTGAGAGGAACATGATACCACATGGACTGTATAACCCCAATACCCCCCTATGGACCATAAATCTCAGCCCCCCATATTGTCCCTTACATCCTCCACACCCTAAGGACTACATACCCCAACCCCCTATACCCTTCCCTTATTCCCACAACCCCCTTCCCATGTAAATGCTTTGTTTTGTTTTGGCAATGCTAAATGTATTTGGTCCTGCCAATAAAGCTTTTTTGGATTTGGATTTGGAGCACAGTACTTCTGTTTGTATGGCATAGATCAGTGAAAAAAAAGACAACACAAATGGTTTAGAGGTGCTGAGATATTCTAGTGACAAGTAGAGGAATATAAATCCTAGCTTCTGACATTTAGTAGTATAAAGTATACATAATAACTCTTCAGACTCTCAAACCCTTCTCATTAGTGAAGGTATAAACCAAGATGCATTATGCAGCACAATAAACATCTTTAAATACATTAATTACTTCACAGCCTGCTAGGTTTTAGCTAGAAAGCTAATGTCAATGTAGGATTGACGGATACCCATTTACGCTGATGTATGATCAATATTTTTATTTAAGCTATTACCATTATAAGATGGAAGCTTAAATCTTACGGTAAGTCATAGGCCATTGTTTTCAGGATGGACGATTTGTGTAGTATATTGTAGACAGAGGGTTGTTTTACTTTAAACTGAACATATAATGGTTTTCACTTTACCTGTTTAATGTATTTTTGCCACAACATTTGTAATATCTATCTATCTATCTATCTATCTATCTATCTATCTATCTATCTATCTATCTATCTATCTATCTATCTAAGAATCAGAAAAAATGTAATTGCCAAGCACGACGGGGCCGTGCCCAGAATTGAGTTTTGGTACATGTAGTAGATCGGAATAGGGATAGGAAGTATAGATAACAGAGCATAACAACAGCATATATAACAGGAGTGCAAATTAATAACTGTAAACACAAGTGCAAATTAAGATTAAGTAAACAGGGTGCAGTTTCCAACACAGTGTATCATAGGTCAATCAGTAAGACAGGAGTGCAACTAATTATGAACATGGGTGCAAGTAAAAGTTAGATAAATGGTACAGTTCCAACACAATGATTCACTAGGTAGATCATTCGATCAGACGGCTGCAGCTTTAGGAGGGGGTATTGAACTTAAGGAGGTGGGCACTGGAGGTGGGATGACCTGAAGGGAATTCAGGAGGTTTACAGCAGAGGGGAAAAAGGAGTTCCTATGCCTCAAAGTTTTGGTAAAGATGACCTGAAGCCTGTGGCCTATAGGGTGGTGACTGAAAGAGCAGTGACCGGGGTGTGAGTGGTCACCGGAAATCCTCATTGCTCTGGAGCGTGTTCTGGAGGGGTCAAGTGAGGGGAGAGGTCTTCCAATGATCCTCTCTGCCAATGTGGAATGTAATTAGCAGCGGCAGCCGTGTGTATCTCTTACCTGACCCGAGGGTGCTTGCAGTGATCAGCTGCTTCTCCTCTCACTCACTCTTCCCCCTAGTGCCAGTCGTGTGTGTAATGATGCAACCAGGAAATGCCAGCACTAGGGGGAAGAATGAGTGAGAAGAGAAGCAGCTGGCTGCCGTGGGCACCCTCAGATCAGATGAGAGATACACGCAAATGGCGCTGCTAGTTATATTCCACACGAGGAGCGCACAAAGACAGCGGGGAGTGCAGGAGGACACTGGGGGACATAGGAGACAATAGAGGACATGGAGGAGGACACAAAGGAGAACAGGAGCAGAACACAAGGGGGACAGGAGGAAGACACTGAGTGGGCTATGTAGGAGGACATAAGGGGACAGGAGGCGGACACAAAGGGGACAGGAGGAGGATACAAAGAGGGACAGGAGGAGGACACAAGGGGACAGGAGGAGGACACCGAAGAGGATAGGGAGGAGGGCACAAGGGAGACAGGAGAGGGGAACAGGAGGAGGACACAAGGGGGGCAGGAGGAGGACACAATAATTGGGGGAAGAACATCTATAAGACACTCCTGCACCATGCACACAACAGGTTTAGGGTGTTTTGTTCCCTGGTCTTTGTCCTCTAAACCTAGGTGCGTCTTATAGTCTGGAGCATCTTATAGTCCAAAAAATACAGTGTTTATATAAAGCTACCCATGTGCTAGCTTTTTATTGCCTAAAATGATTGTTTATAATTGTTTCTGATGCCCCTAGTTGGCGGTGCATCCAGTAAGCTGTCAAGTTTGAAAATCCTTAAAGGAGTTCTTTCGCGGAAAAAGTAGGCAGTTAAAAAATGTGACAGATGACAGGTTTTGAGCCAGTCCATCTTTTTAAGGGGGATTCTCATGGCTTTCTTTATTTTCAACAGCCGTTCCTGAACAACAGTTGCAAAATTTAACTGACATCATAGTATGCAAGTGATTAGAGAGGCCGGCTGGTATCTTGCTATTTTGGCAGTTAAACTGTTGTTCAGGAAATGCTGTTGAAAACAAAGAAAGCCCTGAGAATCCCCCTTAAAAAGATGGACTGGCCCAAAAGCTGTCATCTGTCACATTTTTTAACTGCCTACTTTTTTCATGAAAGATCCCCTTTAACAAACCTCTGTTTAATTTCCTTCTGTGATTTGCAGTGGGACATCTTCTGCTCATTCTCCCCCTCCCCTCTCCACAGGGCAGAATGTACTGCTTGCCAGCAGGCCAGCAAAACCATCAAACCGCCACCAAAGTGATATCAAAAAAAATTGTTTCAGGTGACAGTTATCCTTTCATTAGAGTCTCAGAGCTTTGGCAATACACATTGGTTTCCTTTGCAATATTTCTGTTGACTGGAATTCTGTTCACCTTCTTTTCATGAAGGTATATGATAATGAAAAATTCTTGACATGTGAGTGTGGCTTTCTTTAATTTAGTGGTCAGCTTTGTGTGGAGTCAGACGTATTGAGCAGTAAATACTGTTCTATGCCTGCACCAATGATCAGTTTTGCAAGTAAAATACTGTTTCCCGTTATAGTGGTGAATAAATCACTGTGTCCATTAGGCTAAATGCTTATAAAGAGCCAAGATCTGTTTATGCACAACCAATAGATTAAATACTTTTCTCGTTACTTCTTTCTATAATAAGTATATTTTTTGCTTGAACGTTTCAGGATTTCCTGGACCTACAGAAACAATAAAAATCTCTTTGATTAACAGTTATGTAGCCCATGCCCACCTATTGGGCACTTCAAGCTTTGGAAGCTGTGATGTCAGCACAGCTCCAGGATGTTGAGTGCTGATTCACAAACACATGACAGTGGCGTAGCTAGAGATCATGGGGCCCATAGCAAAACTTTTGTGGGGCCCTCAGATGTAGGCACTTAAAGAGATACTTAAGCCTGGAAACAAAATCAGTTTTACTCACCTGGGGCTTCTACCAGCCCCCTACGGCCATCCTGTGCCCTCGCAGTCACTCACAGAGCATCCAGTCCCCCGCCGCCAGATAGTGTCGCCTTTGGCCGACAGGCTCACGGTGTCTGCGTGGGCCTGGCCATGCGTCTCTTTCTTTGCGTTTCCGCCAGCAGTAGTATCCTTCGGAGGATCCGTGAGTGACGGCGAGGGCACGGGATGGCTGTAGAAAGCTGGTAGAAGCCCCAGGTGAGTAAAACTGATTTTTTTTTTCAGGCTTAAGTGCCTCTTTAAGCAATGCCACCTGCCCCTACCCTGTGGGTATGAGATAATTGGGCAATTTTAATTCTCATGCAATCAACACTGCACATAGTTCATGGGCACTGAGATTAAGTCAGAGGGTGGAGAAACACACGAGAGTTAATGGTGAATACATTAAGTTTCACCAGGGCCCCCTATGCTCCAGGGCCCCATAGCAGCTGCTATGGCTATTGCTACGCCCCTGCATGACAGCCACCTCTCAGCACATTGGTGCAGTGCTGGGCCGAAATTACGCATGAGCGTAATTACGCATCGTAATTGCTAGGCATGCGTAATTTTACGAACACTTACGCGTAATTTTACGCGTAATTACTAACGTAAAATCTCCCATTTTCTAAGAGTAGCCAATCAGTCAACATCCTAAGCAACCAATAGTATCTTCTCCCGCCCTTCAGTATAAGCGTACATTTTGACGCATACAAATGATATGTACGCAATAACTGTCACATTGACGGCTATTGCGTACATATCGTCCGCATGCGTAAAAAAATACGCATTAATGGGTATTACGGCACTACGCGTAACATTGTAGTGTAAGCGCCTTCATTACGGTATCCTTACGCGTAATTGCGTAAGTTTACGCGTAATTACAGTTATGTACTGTAGATAATTTCCTACGCCGTAACCGTAATTGCGTAATGCGTAATAGCGTAAAATTACGCGTAATGATCCGTAAGCGTAGATTTTTCCATTACGACCAGCACTGCATTGGTGCCTCTAGGCTAGTGCCTAGTGTGCCTAGTGCTAAGCTTGACTCTGCATCCTACATATGGCTCCCTGAACCAGAAGGGGCAGGTACTATTAGGTAGCAAAAGATTAGACCGACGCAGCACATATAAGCAGGGCCGGATTTGTACTTCTTACCGCCCAAGGCCGACTATTACCAGCCGCCCCAACCGAAACCGTATCCTACCACCTCTCTCCACACACACCCATCCAAAATTTTTTGAGCCGAAGGTGTCCACTATTGGGGCTAGTGCCGAGGTCTCCATGGCAACGTGAAGTGAATCAATCATGTCACACTGGGGAACTGGTCAATCAAGTGATCTACAGGTGATGGGCGTGGTGGGAGCCGTCCACCACACACACATAGTCAAAAGTGGCTCACAATTGGACATTGGGTGGGGTCAGCAACATTTAAAAGTGAGTCCTGTACCCACTGCTGTCTCCAGGGTAACAGCGCTGGCCAACCAATAATTAAGAAATGGGTACTGTGAGAGGCTGCCTTCTGTATTCTGTACTATTTGCTGGTGCTGCCCCTGGTCCTTTCATCCCCCACACCAAGTGTGTGAGACCCGGCCTTTTGTAACTGCCTGGAGCTGCTGCTATGTCATTGGACAAGGTCTGGCTTTTTGCTATCACACACTGTTCACAAATGTTTGGTTAACGGACTGCAGCTGCCTGTAGCACAGCACAGGCAGGTGCCAGCTGGTACTAATAGTGCAGTTATCCTGACCACTTTCATTTGTTTGGACACTTGCAAATAATGCCCACTGTCTGCAGGCCGCCCCTTGTTTATCTGGTGCCCTAGGCCATGGCCTATGTGGCCTTGCCAGAAATCCGGCCATGCATATAAGGAATAAGGCATGAAGCAAGCTATGTTCAGATCAGTGCAGGCATAAGCAACACATACAGGGGGAAAGTAGGAGAGTATAATATCATTAAAAGCAGAGCTGAGACAAGGTCCTCCAGCACCCAAGGCTGAGACACCAAAGAGCGCCCCCCCTCCCCATCAGTCCCACCCCAGCCGTCACACACTGATTGCTATTAGACTAAGAAGCACCCCAGGGCCCCCAACCCCCAACACCTTAATCTCTAGTTATCTGGCTTGCAGTCACTGCCATGTATCTCCTTTTCTTATTTCTCTCTGCTTCAAACACAATAAGGGAATGATAGGTGACTGAGTTGTGCGCCCCCTCCTACACTGTGCCCTGAGCCTGGAACCTCTCTCGCCTCTGCCTCGGCCCGGCACTGATGAAAGGATCATTTGCATATTCAAATATTGGCAATGAGACTGTTAAAAGCTCACATATATACACTAGCAGTGTGAGGGTTCAGTATTTTTTTGTATTTAAATTTTTATTGAAATAGGCTCAATCAATATACAAACAGGTCCAAAATACATATGTATCAAAGTTGCAGTACAATGAAATCACAGTATATTGGGAGTCTTTACTCCTAGAATGGCGATCAGAAAACCATTATTCCCCTTGTGCTAATATATAACAGACTTGGTGTTACTCTATGCTTCACATCTGTACATATTGTATTAATATTGGAACCAAGAAACCAATGAATTAGAGCCTCATGAAGCTTAATATCACCCAAAAGTTAGGAGAGAGTATCAACTAAGACACTCCCCACCTATCCCCGTAGATTAACCACTTGAGGACCCACCCTTTACCCCCCCTTAAGGACCAGCGCTAGTTTGATTGATCTGTGCTGGGTGGGCTCTGCAGCCCCCAGCACAGATCAGGGTGCAGGCAGGGAGATCAGATTGCCCCCCTTTTTTCCCCCCTATGGGGATGATGTGCTGGGGGGGTCTGATCTCTGCTGCCTGCGAGTGGCTGGCGGGGGGGGGCACCTCAAAGCCCCCCTCCGCGGCGAAATGCTCCCCCTCCCTCTCCTACCTGGCCCCCTTTGGTAAGCCGGGCTGCACAGGACGCTATCCGTCCTGTGCAGCCAGTGACAGGCTGTCTCCTGTCACATGGCGGCGATCCCCGGCCGCTGATTGGCCGGGGATCGCCGATCTGCCTTACGGCGCTGCTGCGCAGCAGCGCCGTACAAATGTAAACAAAGCGGATTATTTCCGCTTGTGTTTACATCTAGCCTGCGAGCCGCCATCGGCGGCCCGCAGGCTATTCACGGAGCCCCCCGCCGTGATTTGACAGGAAGCAGCCGCTCGTACGAGCGGCTGCTTCCTGATTAATTAGGCTGCAGCTGGCGACGCAGTACTGCGTCGCTGGTCCTGCAGCTGCCACTTTGCCGACGCACGTTATGAGTGTGCGGTCGGCAAGTGGTTAAGAGAGAAAAGAAAAGAAAAGAAAAGAGAAAGGAAAGAATAAAGAAAAAAAGTGAGAAAAGGAAAAAAAACTAAAAGAAAAAACTAGAGAGGGGTCAACCATGAGACCATTACCAATTCCGAATAACCTAAAATGTTATATTCAAAAAGATATATCACCCCACACCCTATTTAATATATGCATTTTATCTTAAATTCTAGCTGTCAGATATTCCAAATTATATACATATTTAATTCTGGTTTGAAGTTCCGCCATGGTGGGGGGTTTGTACATCCTTCCAATGCTTAGAAATCAAGCATCGGGCTGCTGATAGGACATGATTTATCAGTCTGGATGAGTAATTTTTAATTTTTGGTATGGGTTTAGCAAGCAAGCAGATCCAAGGATCCAAAGGAACCTCGATGTCAGTAAACCTTTATTTTGATAAATACTAAAACTTGTGACCAGAAAGATTGAATTATTGGACAGTCCCACATAATGTGATGTAAAAAAACAGTATCTCCACAGTTTCTCCAGCATGCCGAAGATATTGAAGGAAGCCATTTGTTAAGACGCACCGGGGTTTTATACCACATCATCATAATTTTGTAAATATTTTCCTTAGTTTGAACACAAATGGATGTTTTGCTGCATTTTGCCAGATCTTTCGCCAGGAGTCTGGTGAGGTATCAGTTTGAAACGCTTGGTCCCAGTATAGCATGTATTTATGTTGAAGCTCAGGATGATATCTCTTGGGATCAGAGGGTTCAGTATTGACAGATACACACGTGCAAAAACATGCATCCACATGCAGTGGCAGTGAGGGGGGATAAATATTGAAGCAGGCAGACACACACATGTGTGCATGCATCCAGGCAAACACACCCACAGGGAGGGGGTCAATTATTAAGGCAGACAGACAAACACATGAACAATGCATACAGGCAAATACACTGGCAGTAAGGGATGTAAATATTGAGGAGACAGACACACACATTAGCATGCAGAAATAGATATACACTGGCAGTTAGAGGGTTAAAGCCTACCAAAACCAAATTTGAGTTATAGCAAAATCAGAAGGATAAGTAAATATATCCAGTGTACAGGGAACAGAATACCTTGAGTGGGTCAGTATAATGAATTCAGCTGCCGATTGGTCAATCAGGAATGGTACTGTGACACTGAAAGAAGGAGGAGCATTAGATGCTTGACTATATTTCCCAGCATTACAGCAGAAACCATTTGTCTTGTATACAAAGAGGTGGGGCTTTGAGGTTTACAAACAGATGGTGGCCTTGGTGGGTAGTTGTATGACCTCAATTCTACTAACAGAAAATAGGAGGCATGATCGTCTCAGGTGATGATCTAACGTGAGTACAGGTAAGCCCCAATGTGGGCAACCACCATTTTAGGGATTTATCAGACTGACTAAGTTTCAGCTAACCACTATTGTAGTTCCTGCTTCCTCCTGCTTGTCCTCTGCCTTCCCTACTACTGGACCGGACCTGCTGTTCAGAAGCACATCTGTAAACCAATCACAAGTGAACTGTCACCCAAAACTATCACAAGAAATCATTCTAGGCAGCGTTAATTCAAAGTGTGTGCACAATACTTTAACAATCTCTTTACACATCCATTGTTTCATTTTTTTTAGTTAAGAAACAAAATTAACTAAATGTTTATGAGAGTAAAGCAGTATATCATTTTACTTATAAATAAATAAAATAAATAAATAATCATAATAATAGGTAACCACCAGAAACAGCTCTTACAGGCTATGCACTTTTCTCTGCTTAGCACAGTCTCCTGGAGAACTGGTCATGTGACCGGATTCTCCCAGCGGACCTCATAATAACAGCAAACCCTCTTGTACTGATGCTGTATTACAACATTCTAACCCTGCTGCCTCCTGTTATACTACATACAAGATTAGAGAATATATAAAAGGTGGTTAGGACTGTTTTAATATTTAAAGGATTCCTGAAGTGAGATGGATATGGAGGCTGCCATATTTATTTTCTTTTAAACAGTGCAAATAGCCTGGCTGTTCTGCTGATCCGCTTCCTCTAATACAGGCTTTCTCAACCAGGTTCCCTGGAACCCCAGGCTTCCTTGCAGGGGTTATCTGGTATTTTCCCCTCCCATGACAGTGATGGGCTGTACCTCTTTGGCTCTTCTGTGTCCCCTTCGCTCATTGTGGGCTTGATTCACTAGGCATTTTCAGTAGTGCTAGTATCATTTCCAAAGGTATTTGCTCATTTGCATATAGTTTATCACTGTGGTAAATTCACTAAGCTGTTTGTTCTAAGTTTACTACCTGCAGTGCTAAATTAGACCATTCTTAGAATACAGATGGAATTCATAAATTACAGACAAAATTCATAAATGACAGTCAAAATTCATAAATTACAGACACAATTCATAAATCACAGATACAATTAATGAAATAAAGAATGTGTGTTAATTCACTAATGCTATGTTATGTGGTACTAAAGTCTAGGCTTGTTCGTATTTATCACCACTCTCAACCTGTTCTTATTTTACCTCGCCTGTGGAGAGATAGAATAACATATGTTTCTATCTAGGGTTTCTTCTTCAGGCATGTTTCAGAGCTGGATCAGAACCATACATACAGTATGTGACAGTACTTTGTATGGTTCTGATCCAGCTCTGAAACATGCCTGAAGAAGAAACTTAAAGTTAAAACGTACAGTAAGTCATTAAAGGTGTCACTGAGAATGTTAGGGTTTATATTGTATTTATTGTCACTGAAAATATACTTAAAGTGAATGGGAACCGCATTTAAAAAAATTAGATAGATACTTAGCCAAGGAGAGGGATGGCTCTGGGTCCTATAGAGCCTTCCGGCTCCTCTCCTGGTCCTGTCGTTCCGGTGCTGGCTCGCCCGGTAGCAGTATTTGACTAAATTAGTCAAATACTGCTTTACCCGGCCGAAGGAGGCTTCAGAAGTCTTCAGGAAGCACAAGTGCTCCTGAAGAAGGGTGGCCCTGTACTGCCCCTGCGCGAACACTCTCTCTTGCATGCTCAAGCCTGTGCAGTATGGAGCCGCACGTCTTTGGGAGGACACGGCTCCTGAAGACTTCCAAATACCCTTTCGGTGGGGGATAGAAACGGGGGGAAGCCAGCACAGGATAGAGAGCACAGAGAGAGGAACGGAAGGCTCTATACAACCCAGAGCCTTCCCTCTCCTTAGGTAAGTATTTGCTTCATTTTTTTTTTAAATGCGGTTCCCATTCACTTTAAAAAGTAAAATTAATTCTTGCGTGAGTGAGCTCCTATACTGAAAAATGAGCGAGATTCTAGGAAGTGGTATGAAATGTAGGGAAAAATATTTATATTTTGGAAACTAGCTGTGCAGCATGTGAATCTGGCCTAAAATCATCCAACAGCAGCGCTACTGATGGCAGAAAGGCAAACCTCCACCACTGCACCAAGCATACAAATTAAAAGATATTTTAATTCCAGTGCCTGTTAGTAAGGATTAGATCTTGCATCCACAATTTGCTGCACTATGAGTTTTTTTTAAAGGATTGTGGTAGTGATTGTCATTGCGGTCATCCCATCAGTAATGCTCTTATAAACTGGGCAGTGTGCCTTGTCCTAGAAATGTACAGTGGTCAGCTCTGGCTATGAAAAGCATTTTTAATGAAATACTATGTAATCCACTGTAAGGAAATGGACGTCTGTCTGTGAGGATGACACATTCACTACTAACATAACAATCCAATAACCGAACAACGAACCAGTGTGTGTGGTTTCTAGGAAGGTGGTACATGTTGTGGAAGTCTTTTTATCCTGTTATCTTTTCTTGCAACATAAACCTGTATGATCAAGCGCGTTTCTTGGGCCGTGCGGGGCGTGCCGCCGCCCTGGGCGCTGTTGGGATTGGAGCGCTGTAATGGAGGGGGAGCCGGAGCCGCGGGGAGGGCAGCCCGACCTCTCCCTTCCTCTCCTCTCCCGGGCCGCCCTCCTGCTCCCCTCTCAGATGCAGAGTAATGCGCAGGGAGCGATGTATACAACATACCTCCCTGCGTTCCAAGTGATGCTCTCTCGCCGCCGGTCTCTTCCTCTCTGCCTATACGATGATACACACGCTGCTTCCGGCTAAACAGGAAGCAGCGTGTGTATCATCGTATAGGCGGCAGAGAGGAAGAGACCGGCGGCGAGAGAGCAGCGCTTGGAACGCAGGGAGGTATGTTGTATACAGCGCTCCCTGCGCATTACTCTGCAGTCTGGAGGGGGGAGCACGGAGGACGGCCCGGGAGAGGAGAGAGAGGGAGAGGTCGGGCTGCCCTTCCCGTGGGGCTGGCTCAACCCTCCATTATAGGGGGGCAGCTACCTATTTAACCTATACTGGGGGGCACCTACCTAATCTAACCTATGCTGGGGGACACCTACCTAATCCAACCTACACTGGGGGGCAGCTACCTATCTAACCTACACTGGGGGGCACCTACGTAATCTAACATACACTGGGGGGCAGCTACCTATCTAACCTATACTGGGAGGCACCTACCTAATCTAACCTACGCTGGGGGGCACCTACCTGATCTAACTTACCCTGGGGGGCACCTACCTAATCTAACTTACGCTGGGGGCAGCTACCTATCTGACCTATACTGAGGGGCACCTACCTAATCTAACCTACACTGGGGGGCACCTACCTAATCTAACCTACACTGGGGGGTAGCTACCTATCTAACCTATACTGGGGGGCAGCTAGCTAATCTAACATACACTGGGGGGCAGCTACCTATCTAACCTACACTGGGGGGAACCTACCTAATCTAACATACACTGGGGGGCAGCTACCTATCTAACCTATACTGGGGGGCACCTACCTAATCTAACCTACGCTGGGGGGCACCTACCTGATCTAACTTACCCTGGGGGGCACCTACCTAATCTAACTTAAGCTGGGGGGCAGCTACCTATCTAACCTATACTGAGGGGCACCTACCTAATCTAACCTACACTGGGGGGCACCTACCTAATCTAACCTACACTGGGGGGCAGCTACCTATCTAACCTATACTGGGGGGCAGCTACCTAATCTAACCTACACTGGGGGGCAGCTACCTATCTAACCCATACTGGGGGGCAGCTACCTATCTAACCTACACTGGGGGGAAGCTACCTATCTAACTTACACTGGGGGGCAGCTACCAACTAACCTACACTGGGGGGCAGCTACCTATCTAACCTACACTGGGGGGAAGCTACCTAATCTAACCTACACTGGGGGCAGCTACATATCTAACCTATACTGGGGGCACTTATCTAGCCTGTATTGGGGGCACCTACCTAGCTAGCCTATATAGGTGGCAACTATACTGGCTACCTATATTGCAGGCACCTACCTAAATAACCTATACTTGGGGCCCCTACTTATCTAACCTATGCTGGGGGAAACTATTCTGGCTACCTATATTAGAGGCACCCATCTAGCTAACCTTTACTGGGGCACCTACCTATCTAACTTATACCGGGGGCGCCTGCCTATCTAACCTATACTGGGGGCAACTATACTGGCTACCTATACTGGAGGCACCTACCTGGTTAACCTATAGCGGGGGCAACTATACTGGCTCACCTATGCCTGGCTACCTATACTTGGGTACCTATTCTTGGCTACCTATACTGGGGGGACCTATACTAAGTGCAACTAGACCTGGCTAACCTATACTGCGGGCACCCATACCTTGCTCAGGGGGGGGCGCAATTTTCACACCCTCGCCCTGGGTGCATTTTAACCTAGAAACTGCACTGTGTATGATTGTGTGGGAAATGTAGTAAACAGAATGGCCCAAACCATCATTTATCTTTCTGCAAACCTGAAATCTTCCTGAGGGATTCTTAGGCTATTTCATTCCAGCTACAAGGTATAATCTTAAACTGAGACTCACTAGTTGGATATCTTTCCCCCCTGCAACTTTCCTAAGAAAGTATCCAAACATTTTCATAAATTATGTCCTTCATGGAGTCAAGAGGTTTTGGGAACTATTACATTGTTACATTCTACATGTAGTGCATGGTTTTGGGAACTATCTACCAACATAACATGCCCCCCAGGTGTAAGATGTCCTCGGAGTGTTCATTTTAGTGACTGATGCTTCTGCACTAGTGGTCACCAGCACTTTATGATTGTGCTTAGCACAGATATGTTGACATTAAACCTAAACGTTGATTTGGGTAATGCCTTTAATGACTAACAGTACTTGGTTTATTGCAAGTTTTCCAAACATTACGTTTCTTAAAGGGCCACTATCACAAAAAAAGTAGGCAGTTAAAATCTTAGAGAACTAACAGGTTTCGGGCCAGTCCATCTCCTTGAAGGGGATGCTCAGGGTTTTCTTTGTTTTCAACAGCATTTCCTGAACAGCAGTTTAACTGCCAAAATAGTAAGATACCAGCCAGCCTAGACTTTGCAACAGCTGTTCAGGAAATGTCGTTGAAAATGAAAACAAAAAAAACCCTGAGCATTCCCCAATAGGAGATGGACTGGCCCAAAAGCTGTCAGTTCTGTCAGATTTTAACTGCCTACTTTTTTCGTGATAGTGCTCCTTTAATTATACAGAACTGGATCATAACCATATGATCCGTGACGGTTCTGATCCAGTTGGGTATAATGCCTGAAGAAGGAACTTAAAGGTTTGAAAGCTTTTAATAAACTAAGTACAGTTAGTCATTACCTGAATCAATGTTTGTTGGTTTGATGTCAGCATATCTGCTCCACAACTAGCACTTGACCATAACTTCACTTGCTTAGCTCAGACAAACTTTAGTTCACTTCTTTTCTGAGGCATATAGCAATTTACCTTAAAGTCATGATGGCAAATCAGTAGTCCTTCTCTGTGTCCAAAATTCTTCTGTGACTGAGCCTCTGCTTTCATTACTGATTTTCTCAGCATCCTCTGTGCCAGCCCAGCTCTTGCCAGTCCACTGAATTAGAGACTATCCTGAAATCGTTACACTAAAAGTAACTTCACTGTTCCATTAGTCATTGAGTTACAGGGCACTCTGATCACTAGATCTCCACAAATTACAGATGTGCTGGCAGAATTTATGATTTGTTAAAGGAAACATCCAAGAAGCCCAAAAAAAAAAAAGAGATCTACTTACCCGGGACTTCCTCTAGCCCTTGGCAGCAGCTATGTCCCTCGCCGCAGCTCTGGGGTCCCAGGATCAGCTCCATTTCAGAAGCCGACCTCGTTAGGTCAGTCTCTACTGCTCCTGCAAGAGCACCGCTGTCAGTCACGCTCACGTGCTCTGCCATGTTCTGCCCATAAGCAGTAGTACTTCGTCTGTGCAGAACACTGCAGACCATGTGAGCATGATTGACAGTGGCGCTCGCACAGACGCAATAGAGGCCGACCTGGCAAGGTCGGCTTCTGAAACGGAGGGGATCTCAGGTCCCCGGAGCTGTGGTGAGGGACATAGTGGCTGCCAGGAGCTGGAGGAAGCCCCTGGTAAGTAGATCTCAGGTTTTTTTGGGGCTGCTCGGATGCTTCCTTTAACCATTTTTCAGAGAACATAAATGACAACACAAAAACTTTTCTTTCACCTATAGTTAGTGATTGGCTGAAGCCATTTATTGTTAAACAACGTTGTTTACTTGTTTTAAATCATAACCACTACACAAACTACCCAAATGACCCGTATCAAAAGTTTCCATACCCTAGTGATTTTGCCTGATAACATGCACACAACTTGATGCAAATGGGTTTTAATCAAAAGTAACCATCTTCACCAGTGATCTCTTTGCTTGTAATTAGTGGGTGTACAGTGGATTTTCTGGACTCCTGACATACCCTTCCATCTATCATCCATTGCTGCTCTGATGTTTTTTGGATTCTACGTCTTGGAGAATGCCAAATAAATGTCAAAGGATCTTTAGGAAAATGTAGTTGAACTCTGTAAAACAGGATAGGGCTATAAGAAAATATCCAAGGAATTGGGAATGCCAATCAGCAGTGTTCAAACTCAAATTAAGAAGTGGAAAATGATGGGTTCTGGAAACCGAAACATGGTCAGGTATACCAAATAACAATAAATGGCTTCAGCCAACCACTAACCATGAGTGAAAGAAAAAAGTTTTTGTGTCATTGTACATTTCTACTGAAGCAACTCAGCTGTTGCCAGGGAGATGGGTCTATTCAGCAGAAAAGGGGCGGGGGGTGAGACAAGAAACAAGCACAGGGAGATTCTTGCCTATGCTGATGGCCAGAGATAAGAAAGCTTCTACTGCTCTCTGCAGTGAAAATAAAAAAAAATTGGGAATACTTGGGAATGCTTTCAATTGTTCTTTCGTGATTTAGTTTTGGGAGTATAATCCCACTTTGAAACAAAAATGGCTGTGTGACAGGTGTATTGGGTACACACCTTAAGGCTTGACTTGAGACACATAACAGTATTGCCAAAAAACAGAAATGCTAACAAACAATTCCAACCACGCAATCCATAATTGCTTTTACAAAACAGCAACTATCCTGGAGATAACATTGTTTTTATAAAACTGATGGCATCTTCCTTTGTAGAGTAAAAAATCAGTTTTGCCTGGAATTCCACTTTCATTATAAGTTTCCCAGATTCACCTCTTGCTTTGAAGGCTATAAATTTCTTGTGTCCTAATGCAATGTATTTCAGTAGCTATAAAGCTGCATTTGTCTCTGCCGGCTAGCAGTTGACAGAAGCTGAGTCCTGCATGGCAAATGATTCCCTTTTTGCAGCATGTCCCGTTTCAGTGCTTGTTATTTACAACGGAAGGCAGTAAATTTCCTGGACAGGATGATTGAATGCTTTAGCACTTTGGATAATGACCTTTTTTGAATACCGACTAAAAGATGGCTAAAACTATTCTAGATGCATTGGACAATCTTCCTGAAGACATCCCATACATAATTTAACACAAGTGGCAGTCATGTTGACTTCAACAAAGCTACAATTCTCTTGTCTGTTTCATGAAGAATGATTGACTTCCCCTGACCCACAACAGCTATGTGTTTTGAAATAGTCTGTTTTTGTGCAAATAGACTGCAATGCAATTCCTCAGCTCTTTCAAGTATGGAGAGAAAATGATCAAATTACATATATGTAGATAAGTGGGTAGATGGATAGGTAGATAGATAGTGTGATGATTTGGAGTATAGCTGGTGCAGCGGTTGTTACCAGCTATCTCTTCTGTTCTGTCTCCTGGGATCGCGCTAGCTACTTTTCGCTAGCGCTGGGGATCCTTCTGTTCTGTCTCCTGGGATCGCGCTAGCTACTTTTCGCTAGCGCTGGGGATCCTTCTGTTCTGCTACTCTGTACCTGGATCACGCTAGCCACTTTTCGCTAGTGCTGTGGATACTATCTCTCGCTTGTCCCTGTTTTCGTGTGTCTGTCTTATCTGCTACGACCGCTTGCTGGAGGCTCGGTGAGGTAACCGTTAAGCAAGCGTTTGCGTCCTCTGTTTCATGTTTGTCTGTCGATGGTTAGTTAGGCGTGCTTGTCTCTATTGTGCTTATCCTGTGGAGACCGCGCATAACCGCGTGCACTGTTGCGAATGAGTGCGGTGTTCGCGGTTAGCTAGCGTTTGTTGTTTTCCGCATCTTCTCATTGTATTATTTACTGTGCCTTTGCTACCCTCGTATTCTGTCCTGATCTGCCTTGTGTCACGTCTGGCGATCGCACCTCTCGCGATCGCGTTCATATTTCATATCTGCTGTTGTGTGTGCGCGGTCGCGGGGTGGCGACTGGATTGGCGCACACACATACAACCTTTCCCTTTGCTCGTTCTCATTCGCAATCGCCTCTCTTGCGATTGCGTTCTGCGCTTCGTACAAATTCCTGTCTGGCATTTGTGGAGGTACAGAGGATTGGTTCCTCTGCACTCCCCAGCGCCATCTGCCAACAGGAATTTTCCCTCTACGGGTGCATAGCACCTTTTGCTGGGTGCCTGCAAATATACGCTTGTGGAGGATTTCCGCCGTATCAGCGCACGCGTTGTGCGCTGATCACGGAGAAAGTTCCACAATCGTTACAGTATGAACATCCCAACTCAAAACCCCAGTGTAGACGGAATTTCCGATTTGTACGATTTTGTCGAATATGGCTCTTGTACCTTTAAGAGATTTAAAAAACTTGAACCTGAATCAGCAGACGAATTTTTGTCTGAGTGTACAAAACTGTTAGCGAATCCTGAATTCCAATGCACCCCAGTGTCTACCTGGGCCCCCCAAATGGTTTACGTTCTGTTGGGGGGCGAAATGTCAATGTGGGCTTATGATGTGTTAGATCATACCACCCTGAGTCAAAGACCCCTGGAATTCTTGGCCTTTTTAATTCACAATTGGCTGAGATTACCTCAATTACCATATCCCCTTAACGAGTTGTTGTCAGCAGCTCAATCAGCTGTTCCATCTACTCTTTCATCCATAAAGCAGCCATCCAAAGCCTCTAAGTCTAAACGTAAAAGATCTAGGAAGGCTTCCCAGCGGAAAGATCCGTTGCCCCTAGCAACCACAAATAAAGAGGTTATTTCTGTCAAGTCTGAAATGGGCAAAACCATGCAGTATGATAATGATGTTTATAATGCATCTGCTGATCAGTTTCCAGGTTTTCTGCCCCAATCCAAAGCTTATGTGGATCCTGCTATAGGTAGGATCGCACACTACATTAAAGCAGTTAAAAAAATCTGTTCTTGTTCCTGAACTCCACCCCTATGGAGATTATTTGGATACTGGCCTGTTTGAACCCCCATTTGCTTCCTGGGATATTGGGGCCTTGCTGGAAGAATTCGATTTTGATTGGAAAGCCTTTTGCGATTTTTACATCGCAAAAAGCGAAGATGTCTTGAATACTTGTCTTGATTCTATGTACCTTCTAAATGATTCCGATGCATGTGACAAGGATGATGTGGATCTGGTGATCTATGTATGGCAAACGATTTTGGATGAGTTGCACACACACCAACCAATTGATTCCAATAAAGAGACATCGTTGTCGGATGATTGTTCCTGCCTTTCTGGGGTAAAGCATGAGAGTCTTGACTTTGTGCAATCTGAAATGAATGAGTATGCCGCTGTGGTTGGTTCCTGTGCGAATCCTGAAGGATTCTCTCCTGACAGTGTGCAGTCTGAATCTGTGCGATCTGATGCCTGTTTCTCGGATGTTCCTGCAGATTGTGATCGGCATGAGTCTGCCGGTTTCCTCAAGGATGTGTGGGATCCTTTGTCAGTTAGAAACAGATCTTTGAGATCTTCCGTCTGTGACCCTGCTATGGGGAAAATTTCTCGACTATGCAGCGTCAAAAGTAAAATTTTTATGCCTAATAAAGTTTATCCTATTGATGTCGCCATTTCTTTTGCAAATGAGTCTCTGTCTCACCCTGTTCACACCTGTAAGGGCCCGTTGCCTGGGGACAGTTGCTCCAGCGTTTTGGTCCTAGATGCCTTGCGGTCTGCTCCGCGGAGGTTTGCGCTATAGAAGCGTCAGTTTCACAACCTAAAGTGAATTTTGATTCGCAGGTTTTGCGTTCTGATTCCTCGGATTCGACATTGTTAGCCGAATCTAAGAGTGAGACAGCGCTTCGGTTTTGCGAATCTGATGCTGAACCTTCTTTGCCTTGTTCAGAGACGCTTTCTCTGAATCTGCCCTGTACCATGAATAAAAACATGATCTCCACTTGCACTGACATTTGTGAGTCCCTTTCTTGTTTTGAGAAAAATGCTGATTCGGCACCCTGTACTCTGGATGAGTTAATATTGCCTTGTACAATGTCTCCTGCAGTGCCCCTAGAGGCTCGTCTAGGTATTGCTGTTATACTCACCTGTTTTTCTGCAGTGTTGGAGTTGCAGGCTAGTTTGACTGCTACACAGAATTCGGGGTGCAGTGAGATTAAAGTTGGGGAGTCAGTGTGTGTTCTAGTAGATATTCCTGTACATTCCGCTCATGATGATGAGATCCAGTCTCAGTTTATAGTGGAACCTTCCCTGGGACATTTGCCCTGTCCACAAAATTAAGTTCTAGTTTTGCCCTGTAACATGGATAGTTCAGAATCCTTCTCAGAAAACTTGAAAAATTATGTTCCTGAAGTTTTGTCTGATGTTCTGGAGGTCTCTGAGTTCCTCCCAAAGGGAGCAGAACTTGTAGGAGATGTCTCCTGCCCCCCAAGTCCTTCTGAGGTGTTGCCCACTTCAGTAGGCATTGCTGTTGTGCTGACTACCTTTGCAGCTCTGGTGGAGCTTCACTCATATGTAGTCAATGATGATATTGCAGTCACAGAAATTTCTGAATTTGAGTCCGAGTCTTCTTTTGAAAGTCCAGTGCTTGAGACCATTGCTCGTGATGATTCTCTGCCCGGTCCTGGTTTTGGTTTCCTCGTGTCGGACTCTGAGGTTGGCAGTTCCCCGACATGTCCTGAGGTTTCTCCTGTGCTGGTGTACCCCAGTGTGCTCTGTGACCCAGAAAGCCCAAGTGTGTCTCGGTTACCAGCGTACTCAGATGCGTCCTCGGTGGAGACATGCTCTGATATGGCCTGCCTGCTTGCATGCCCCGAAGTGGTCCCTGAAAGTCTTGATCTTGATGGGGGTCCTCGTAATTCTGAATCCGGAATTGTCATTAGTTCCATGGGGGTTCTTGGTAATTCTCCATGTGAGCCTGGTGATTGTTCTGCCCTCTTGGGATCTCTGTGGAGCTTCAAAAGGTTCTGGGAGATTCCGGGAGAAATTTTGCTTGGTACCCTGGATAAGATCAACGGTGGCTTTTGTGTTGTAAGGGACACTTCGAACAGGTATTGTGGCAGGTTTGGTATTTTCGGACGCTCCTTGGAAGGTGGTGGGTATTGTCTGGAGGGTGTCGATGGCTTCTTCTCTGGCGTTCACAGTCCTGATGGGTATTATACTGAGACTGGTAGTACTGATGGGCATGTTTCGGTGGCTTCTGTTTCCGATGAGGTCGGTTTCGGGTGGACTGACTCTGGAATTGGACCTTGTCGGGCTGTCCTGACCTTCATGAGTCTTCAGTTTGAGTCTGTTGCTAATAGCAGTTTTGACGGTCGTCTGGAATTCGACCCTGGAGGGGGGGGGGGGGGGTACTGTGATGATTTGCTCAGCTGCCTGTGCAGGCAGGCAGCTTTTTGACCATTGTTTTGATTTGCATGCTGCAGGACTCTGGAAAGAAGAGCTTCTGTCAGTTTTGCAGCTTGTGCTTGCAGAGGAATTTGCGTACGTTGTCATGCAAATTGCCTGGCCACATTCATTGGAGGCGTGTACTATAAGTACTATGTCTTTCCCACAATGCTTGGCTGTTCATAAGGATTTCGTCCTATGTAACACTCCTGGTGGGGTGTCAGCCTTGCTCTCTGTTTGAACATCAGCTTAGAGTAATTCCTGAATCTGCGCTAGGCAGATTTCCCTAGTGCAGTTAGGATTGTATTATCTGTATTGCCTGTTCTGTCTTGTCTTGCCTGTTGCCATTGTCCTGTCCCTATGGTGGTTGACAGGAAATGGTTCTGATCTCTGTTCTTGGAGTATAGCTGGTGCAGCGGTTGCTACCAGCTATCTCTTCTGTTCTGTCTCCTGGGATCGCGCCAGCTACTTTTCGCTAGCGCTGGGGATCCTTCTGTTCTGTCTCCTGGGATCGCGCTAGCTACTTTTTGCTAGCGCTGGGGATCCTTCTGTTCTGCTACTCTGTACCTGGATCGCGCTAGCTACTTTTTGCTAGCGCTGGGGATCCTTCTGTTCTGCTACTCTGTACCTGGATCGCGCTAGCCACTTTTCGCTAGTGCTGTGGATCCTATCTCTCGCTTGTCCCTGTTTTCGTGTGTCTGTCTTATCTGCTACGACCGCTTGCTGGAGGCTCGGTGAGGTAACCGTTAAGAAAGCGTTTGCGTCCTCTGTTTCATGTTTGTCTGTCGATGGTTAGTTAGACGTGCTTGTCTCTATTGTGCTTATCACGTGGAGACCGCGCATAACCGCGTGCACTGTTGCGAATGAGTGCGGTGTTCGCGGTTAGCTAGCGTTTGTTGTTTTCCGCATCTTCTCATTGTATTATTTACTGTGCCTTTGCTACCCTCGTATTCTGTCCTGATCTGCCTTGTGTCACGTCTGGCGATAGCACCTCTCGTGATCGCGTTCCTATTTCATATCTGCTGTTGTGTGTGCACGGTCGCGGGGTGGCGACTGGATTGGCGCACACACATACAACCTATCCCTTTGCTCGTTCTCATTCTCAATCGCCTCTCTTGCGATTGCATTCTGCGCTTCGTACAAATTCCTGTCTGGCATTTGTGGAGGTACAGAGGATTGGTTCCTCTGCACTCCCCAGCGCCATCTGCCAACAGGAATTTTCCCTCTACGGGTGCATAGCACCTTTTGCTGGGTGCCTGCAAATATACGCTTGTGGAGGATTTCCGCCGTATCAGCGCACGCGTTGTGCGCTGATCACGGAGAAAGTTCCACAATCGTTACAGCTAGATAGATAGATAGATAGATAGATAGACAGATAGATAGATAGACAGATAGATGAATAGATAGATAGACAGATAGAGATAGATTTTTGAATAGCTCAAGTGGAACCGTTATTTGTAACAGAGTCTGCACTGGTCTTGAAAGCAAGCACAGTTTTCTCCGGGTAGCTCTGAATGCACCAAGAAGGTAATGTAAGGCCTTTGAGAACAGGACAACTTTTCTCATTTTATCATTAACAGTTGGGAGCCTCAAGCCTTACTTATTTAGGAGATTAGACCGATTAAATGTTACCCAACCTTTGTACATTCAATAAGAATAGCTCTGTATAATAGAAGGGACAGTTAATTACATATTTTTCAAGTATTACAATATATGCCTCAATATAGCCATAATTTATGCTATTGTGTTTGAAAGTTATTTGGCACGTCAGTTCTAAAATCAGAGAAATGCACAATTTTCTTCTTGCTATTTCTTGGCAGTGGTTTGTCGTAGTACAAAAATAACCTCAGCATCGTCTTATTTTAAGCTTTCCGAGCCACTACTTAATCAGCCACTTTCATTTTGCGACAACAAAGGATTTAGCTCTACTCTCTAACATGCATTACTCCCTGCAGGCTGCCCTGAATTATTAAATTGGAAACCATGTTAAATAGATTGTTTTTGAAGAGTTACGGGTTACTGAGGGGAATGCAGTAGTGTATCACAGCATTGGTTAATCCTTCATTTTAACTCAATGTTTTCAATGTACTTTAATTGAATCATCATACACAGTATTTTATGTGACTGTGTTTATGACTGTTGTACAGACAAGAGACTAAGCACCTTCAGGCCAGGGTCAGATGTAAAAGGTTCAGAGGTCTCTGTAAAACATTTCACAATGTTTTCATTTATAAAAATTTAACAAATTAGGAGATCTTGCAGGGCACTGGTTGTATTTAGGCTACGTCTACAGTTGTGCATTATGGTGCAGCATAAGGGCTACTTTGTTATCTGGCTTGCCACACTGCAATGCACAACCTATGCGATGTTCACAGTCTGGAGGGCGTGTTACGATACAATGTCATGCGGCATCGTAATGCACTGCACCAAATGTGCAGTTTAACAGTGACAGTTAAGTATTCTTTTCTTTCACTGTATGCTTCTGTGTACTTCACTGTATGCGTTGCGATGCACGGATAATATGTGGTGCCTCTTTACTGTTCCATTGCGTTGTGTTCCTACTGTTAAACACGAACAACTCCAATACACTACTGTCTACTTGACATATAAACTTTATTAAATACTGTTTAAACAACATACCCTAAACCCATTAAAAAGAGCAGTACTGCGATGATCTGCCTAAGCTATCCACAGCCGGCTGTGTCACATACAACGGTCGCCACTGCATACAAGCACCCATTCACATACAATTCATCTGACGAAGGCTGGTGGGCGGCCGATACTAGTGATGCGGAGAGCAGAGCGGTGACGTCACATCCGGGTCTCGAGCGGCGTGATCTGGTGATAGCAGTGAGGGATCCCTACATTGCGGACATGCCGGCATATGGACGCCTATAAACGCGGAGGGGACAGAACAGGACGCAGAGCGCACTAAAGAGGACTGTATATCAGACTCAAGCAAAGTGGGACAATGCGCAGGAGGTGGTGAGAGCCCTTAGTGGCAACCCATAAAAAGCTACATGTGCTTGATACGTCTGCTGTTTATAACCACTAACGCTGCATGAATATATCCATGAGGCATGTGCTTGCTGCTTATGGGAAACTGCTACACTAAGGCCCGGTTCACATTAGCGGTCGCCGTCCGGAATCGCAGTGCCGGAGCCGGACCGCATGCAGAACGGACGAAACGGACGCACGGCATAGCAATGAAAGCCTATGCGTCCGTTCACATGCGTCCGTTTCGTCCGGACCGGATCCGGACTCCGGCATAAGACCCAACATGCGCTATTTTTTGGTCCGGCTCCTCCGGCAGCCGTATCCGGAGCGGAGCCGGACTGCACCATCCGGCCAATACAAACCAATGAGAACCGGAGAGCGCACAACACACTGGCTAAAAATCCGGATGTTCTACCCCACTTCCTATGCGTATTGAAGCGGCGATTTTGGATGGGGACACATGGGCAAGCATTTTGGAGTGGAGCAGCAGTGACTTTAAACGTGCTGGAGATGTTGGCAGTATGTCGGAGGTGGAGGTGAGTGCTAAACAGCGGAGGGCCTGATTCCACAGGTCCACCTTTTGCTGACCTCCCAGACCCCAACATTTTTATTCCTTTTCTACTATCTTTTGCCAAACGGATCCGGATCGCATCCTGATGAACACCTGATGCAAACTGACGGGATCCGGATCGGATCCGGATCAGAACCGTACGGTTCCGATCCGGATCCGGTCCGGATCCGGTCAGGTCATCCGGTCCGTTTGGCAGAGAACCGCAAGTGTGAACGGGGCCTAACACCCGGCATACAGCCCCCGCATGAGAAACAAGTGACATACCTGGAGTCATTTAAGTTAAGCTTGCTGCAGGCAGACAACTTATGAAAAACTCCCGGGAGTATAATGACCATTGTATGTGAATGGGTGCTTGTATGCAGTGGCGACCGTTGTATGTGACACAGCCGGCTGTGGATAGCTTAGGCAGATCATCGCAGTACTGCTCTTTTTAATGGGTTTAGGGTATGTTGTTTAAACAGTATTTAATAAAGTTTATATGTCAAGTAGACAGTAGTGTATTGGAGTTGTTCGTGTGTATATTGTATCACTACTGGCTCCCGCAATACGGTAGACATCAATTTTTCACAAGTTCAGGCGCAGGATATCATTGGATAGTTTTCCTACTGTTAAAGAGAATGCAATGCAACAGCCACTGTGAGCCTAGCCTCACATGCTAGTATTATACTGTACATGGTAATACAAATCAATGTGCAACAAAATATACTTTCACCTAAAGGATTGTTAGAAACACCTGTTCAATTTCTCATTAATGCCATTATCTAATCGACCAAACACACGGCAGTGGTTTCAATGCATTTAGGGGAGTGGTCCTGGTCAACACAATCCCCTGAACTCCAAACTAAATGTCAGAATGGGAAAGAAAGGTGATTTAAGCAATTTTGAGCGTGGCATGATTGTTGGTGCCAGATGGGCCGGTCTGAGTATTTCACGATCTGCTCAGTTACTGGGATTTTCACGCACAATCATTTCTAGGGTTTACAAAGAATGGTGTAAAAAGGGAAAAACATACAGTATGCGGCAGTCCTGTGGGCGAAAATGTCTTGTTGATGCTAGAGGTCAGAGGAGAATGGGCCTACTGATTCAAGCTGATAGAAGAGCAACATTGACTGAAATAACCACTCATTACAACCGAGGTATGCAGCAAAGCATTTGTGAAGCCACAAGACGCACAACCTTGAGGCGGATGGGCTACAACAGCAGAAAACCCACCGTGTACCGCTCATCTCCACTACAAATAGGAAAAAGAGGCTACAATTTGCACAAGCTCACCAAAATTGGACAGTTCAAGACTGGAAAAATGTTGCCTGGTCTGATGAGTCTCGATAGAGTCAGAATTTGGTGTAAACAGAATGAGAACATGGATTCATCATGCCTGAAACAGCTCCATCATCCCTCCCCCATAGAAATAATACATAGTACATCGAAACCTTAACAGTCCAAGGTCAATGTGTGGAAACCAGTCCACTTACCATGTGGTTTGGATGTGAGAGGAGAACAGGGTGCCTGGAGAAAACCCACAAAGACATGAAGAGAACAAACACCATGCAATAGGATCCTGATCAAAATTCAAACCTGTGACTGAAGCACTGCAAGGAAATAAAGCTAGCTGCTCTACCACCGTGCTGGTGTAGTTTCCTCTGCCCACCAAATTAACCTCACTTAAAGAGTAACTGTTAGCCCCCAAAGTGAAATTTAAATCTCTATAGCAATGTTTTATTTAGTATTTCAGTGAGCCAAAAAGCCAATGCAGAACTTAAAAATCAATGTAATTTTTATACTATGTAGCCTTTTGGACAAGCTCCGGACGCAAAGCCGCATATCAGATACTGCTTCAGCATGCAGAGCATGCCTATGTCTGCCCGACCCCCCTCTCCCCCAGGTGCCGATCTATTCTCACATCAAACAGCTGACCGCTCTGACACGGAGAGAGCGGGAGCACTTACAGCGCCGCCACCGCAGAGCAGCCGCCGCCGAGTCACTCTCACATGTGACTCGGCGGCTGCTCTGCGGTGGCGGCGCTGTAAGTGCTCCCGCTCTCTCCGTGTCAGAGCGGTCAGCTGTTTGATGTGAGAATAGATCGGCACCTGGGGGAGAGAGGGGTCGGGCAGACATAGGCATGCTCTGCATGCTGAAGCAGTATCTGATATGCGGCTTTGCGTCCGGAGCTTGTCCAAAAGGCTACATAGTATAAAAATTACATTGTTTTTTACGTTCTGCATTGGCTTTTTGGCTCACTGAAATACTAAATAAAACATTGCTATAGAGATTTAAATTTCACTTTGGGGGCTAACAGTTACTCTTTAAATATACTTAATGCTTAGATATTGAATTGTTTTTGTGAACTGTATTACCAACCAATGGTGCTAGGTGCCCAATGTGTTAGGAAGGGTTTATCATTGAGATGAAACTGCTGACAGATCTGAGTGGTAGTCCTTCATGGAGTTACTTCTTAGAATAAGGGGGATTATAAAAGGCTTGGTTGATGCCTTTTTCCATTTTCAGCTGAACTAAGCAATCAAACACTGTTTCTTCATAATTGTTCTAAGGCAGGGATGTCAAACCGGTCCTTTGGGGGCAGAGGTCCTCACACATTTTTGACACAGCTCAAATTAATTGATGGGTCTGAATCAGGAAAGGTGCAATCCATCATGTAGAACACATTTCTCTCTTTCTCAGTCCATCCTAAACACTGCCATAGATCTGGCCCTCCAGGCATGGAGTTCGACACCTGTGCTCTAAGTGGTCTTATTGATACTCAGACGTGTTGAGTATTTCAGTGCACATTCACATGACTACTGGCAGGCAGAATGGGGATATTTTGGTCACTGCTGAATGATGTTAGTTCCTTCAAAGTATCTCAGAAAGTTAGACAGAGGTGCTTTCAGAGAGAGTTATTTGGCCTCCTTCACATTATTTGGTCAGTATAGATGCCTGATTTTATGTCTTTGATGATATCATTACTGGAATTTAATCCTGTAGATAGTATTTCCATATTTGATTGGTCAAGTTATCAGCAAGGCAAGTTTAATACATACGTCTTATCTAGGATCTATGTGGTTTTCTATTATTATTGGGTTGTTTTTTTTCTAAATTACCTTTGCTATTGCTGTTGTTCAACAGTAGTAAGTTGTTCAACTAGTGATTATCATACTACTCAAGTTCCGTAGACGTGCTGAAACTCGGCCATGGGGGCTGATAACATTCAACTCTGCCATGAATCCAGTGTGTGCACTGCAGCCCCTGACCCCCTCTTGACCAGCTGGCCAGCGATCCAACATGGAGGATCACTTTGTCCAATCTATGGCCTAGAGCATTGTTGTCCCCACTTACCGGCTCCCATGTAGCATCACACCTGCACCACTCCATTGGCCCTTAGGCCTCCCCCTCCATAGGAACAGAACATGTCAGTAGCCTGCAGGCTAGCAACACCTTTGTCAGCCTTGGCCCTGCAATGTCGACCTGGGCTACATTACTCTTTTGTATTGGTCTTTAGGCCCGGGACCCACTGGCAGCACTTTTACAATGCTTGCTAATCGCCAGTGACCAGCTAAGTGTTGCAACAGTAGAACCCTATGGGGGTTGTTGCAATTTGCACTTGCAGCATTGCAATCCCAGAGCAATCGCATGATGGCTGCAGAGCCAAATCGGGATCACTCTGGGAATCGAGATTGAAATCGCGGGACCTCCGTGATTCAGGAATCTGGGCACTTTGCAATCTCTCACAAAGTGTCACCAGTGGGTCCCAGGCCTTAGAAGTACTAAGATTAGGGTGACAACTTCTGAGTATGGTATGGTAAGATGCATATATTTGATAAAGTTCAGAGAATGACCAACAGATTATTTTGCATCATTTAACTATAAATGCTTTCCACTAAAGCCAAGATAAGCAAATTAAAATGCCTTAAAGGCTAGAACACCATGTAATTGCCTAAACAGAAAAAAGTGTGACCAACTAAGGAATTAGTTTAATGTTGTGACAGATGTAGTTTCAGCAGCAAAATTGGTACAATTATAGAGTGAAATAATTCTGACAGTTCCCGACTGTATGTTGTTGTGATGCACACAAGCAAATTCAGGGCTGTTACATACAATGATGAACTGAGCGTTTAGAAACTATGATGGTCTGGATGATCACACAGTCTCAAAGCAAACTAAATTACAAAAGCAGTAAGCATCTCTGTTCTCTTGTTAAGATGTTTGTTAAACTAACATAGTCAAATAATGTCAATAATAGGTAGGCTGGATCCCATGTTTGTACATCCATATTATGCTTTCCTTTAGTAATTGTTGAGATCAGCTTCAGAAAAAAAAATACTTTTTATTTTCTTTTTTTCGGATGGGCGGGAAATTTGCTCACATTTTCTAGGCCATTAAGCTACAAAGACTTTGAACGTCCCTGGGGCAGTACATGTTCTTTTGAATGTGACCCCTTTTGTGAGATGTAGCTTGAAAATCTTTTCTGTTTGTCAGTGCTCATCTTTCTGTCTACCGTACGGCTGGCCATAGACACAGAAAAGAATACAATCAGCCACAAGTCTGATAGCCACTGTTCTGTGACAGAACAGTGGCTATCAGACTTGTGGCTGTTTGTATTTTCAATGCCATAGCTGTTGTTCATTTAGAAAATGATAGTGGTCATATGATAATGAAGCAATATATTCACATGAAAAGGAAATACATATGTGCACAGTGTTCATTTGAAGCCTCCAGTGACACACATCATTTTGGTGGGGATAGACACAATAAAACTGAAATAAACAGAAGTGAAGGAACCTCTTAAGCCTCATACACACAAGGCACCGTTGTGGCTGTTGCTAGCACACAGGAGACGTGTGCGCAACAGCTCGGCGACAGCTCCGACTGAGCGACAGCTGTCTACACGACAGGCAGATACGCGGCGGAAGCTGTCGCCGAAGGTTCGCCCCCCGGAAGCTTCCTTCTAGCTGTGGATAGCTGTCGCTAGTCCGCACATACACACGCAGTATGCGTGGCGGACTAGCGACGGTTGCTGCAACAGCTGTTGCCGGCGATTGGCCAAGCCAATCGCCTGTCGACAGCTCTGAGTAGCGACAGTTCGTGGCGCACGCATGCCACGTGTTTGTGGCGACAGTTGTGCCCCGTGTGTATGAGCCATTAGAAGCTGCCAGCCCAATGCCAAATCCAGCTGTAGTTTCTCGACAGATGTTTAGACAGAAGAGACAGTCCCTCTTTTAATGTGACCAAATTGCCTCTCCTGGCTATCTTTGGTCAAGCCTTCTCCCCACCATCCATATCCTATTAAAATAATTTAGTGTTTATATAGCGCCAATCTCTTCCTCAGCAATGTACAGAGTATACTGTCTTGTTCCTCAAAGGTCCTCACAATCAAATCCCTACCATAGTCATATGTCTATGTATGTATCATGTAGCTAGTGTATGTGTTGTAATCCAGTGTCAATTTTAGGGGGGAGCCAAGCAACTTATCTGTATATTTTGGGCATGTGAGAGGAAACCGGTTTGCCCAGAGAAAACCCATACAGATATGGAGAAAACATACAAACTCCGTGCCAATGTTTTGAACCGGCAATCTAACACTGCAAGGCAAGAGTGCTAACCACTACGCCACCGTGCTGCTACCTTTTTTGTGCTTAGGTCTGTACAAGTCACATTAGAATGCTTGAGAGTGGCAGTGCCAATGATTTTTGCATCATTACAAAATGCACACAAAACAGGGGGGTGGGGTGGGAGCTGTTTTGGTGTGTTCCATCATTTTCAAACAATGCGATGCAATAAGAGGTCCAATAAGTGATAAGAGGTTTTACAGAGTCTATACTTTTATACCCAAATATGGTTAATATGCATAGGTTTATAATTACACACAGAGGCAAGAGATTTTCAATTTTAAGACAATAATAAAAATATGTATAGTAAACTAGGCACTCTCATGTATTGCATGAGATATATCACACATGTCTTACAAAACAGCAAATATTTGCATATTACAAAAGGATGTATGTTCATTTCTAGTCTATACTGTATACAATCAATGCCCATTATGTGTTTATAATATTTTAATATATATGACCTTTAGATGATAGAGGATCATTCCCATCAATGCAAGAAAAGTAAAGGAAAGTAAAACTCTGACGACTGCCTCTGACCCAGAATTGATTTTCCTCAATGGCATGCTAACACTAGTGTTGGGCGAACATCTAGATGTTCGGGTTCGGGCCGAACAGGCCGAACATGGCCGCGATGTTCGGGTGTTCGACCCGAACTCCGAACATAATGGAAGTCAATGGGGACCCGAACTTTTGTGCTTTGTAAAGCCTCCTTATATGCTACATACCCCAAATTTACAGGGTATGTGCACCTTGGGAGTGGGTACAAGAGGAAAAAAAATTTAGCAAAAAGAGCTTATAGTTTTTGAGAAAATCGATTTTAAAGTTTCAAAGGGAAAACTGTCTTTTAAATGCGGGAAATGTCTGTTTTCTTTGCACAGGTAACATGCTTTTTGTCGGCATGCAGTCATAAATGTAATACATATAAGAGGTTCCAGGAAAAGGGACCGGTAATGCTAACCCAGCAGCAGCACACGTGATGGAACAGGAGGAGGGTGGCGCAGGAGGAGAAGGCCACGCTTTGAGACACAACAACCCAGGCCTTGCATGAGGACAAGAAGCGTGCGGATAGCATGCTTTGTACCACCATGCAGTCATAAATGTAATAAAGATAAGTGGTTCAATAAACAGGGACCACGCGGCAACGCTAACCCAGCAGCAGCACACGTGATGGAACAGGAGGAGGCGCAGGAGGAGAAGGCCACGCTTTGTGAGACACAACAACCCAGGCCTTGCATGAGGACAAAAAGCGTGCGGATAGCATGCTTTGTACCGCCATGTAGTCATAAATGTAATAAAGATAAGAGGTTCAATAAACAGGGACCACGCGGCAACGCTAACCCAGCAGCAGCAGCAGCAGCAGCACACGTGATGGAACAGGAGGAGGCGCAGGAGGAGAAGGCCACGCTTTGTGAGACACAACAACCCAGGCCTTGCATGAGGACAAAAAGCGTGCGGATATAGCAGCAATGCTTTTTGCCGCCATGCAGTCATAAATGTAATACAGATGAGAGGTTCAATAAACAGGGACCGGAAACGCTAAACCATCCCAGATGTTCATCGGTCATGTTACTTGGTTGGGGTCCAGGAGTGTTGCGTAGTCGTTTCCAATCCAGGATTGATTCATTTTAATTTGAGTCAGACGGTCTGCATTTTCTGTGGAGAGGCGGATACGCCGATCTGTGATGATGCCTCCGGCAGCACTGAAACAGCGTTCCGACATAACGCTGGCTGCCGGGCAAGCCAGCACCTCTATTGCGTACATTGCCAGTTCGTGCCAGGTGTCTAGCTTCATGCCCGGTTTCAGGTCCAGCGGTGCCAGCCACAAATCCGTCTGTTCCTTTATTCCCCTCCAAATTTCCTCCCCTGTGTGCTGCTTATCCCCAAGGCAGATCAGCTTCAGCAACGCTTGCTGACGCATGCCAACAGCTGTGCTGCACTGCTTCCACGATCCTACTGCTGCTGGTGCTGGGTTAGCATTTCCGGATGAGGTACAGCTTTGAGATGCGTTGGAGGAGAAGGAGTCAGAGAGGTAGGTGCTGCTGTTGTTATCCAGCTGTTTGCGGCGTGGGCAACACCCGCGCCGTAGCAGGTGAGGAATCGCTGCCAGGCTCCACAAGGTTCACCCAGTGCGCGGTAAGGGAGATGTATCGACCCTGGCCGAACGCACTCGTCCAGGTGTCAGTGGTGAGGTGAACCTTGCAGGCAACGGCATTCTTCAAGCTTCGGGTTATTTAGCTGACCACGTGCTCATGCAACTCAGGCACTGCAGAGCGCGCAAAGTGGTAGCGGCTGGGAACCACGTAACGTGGGATGGCCACTGACATCATGCCCTTGAAGCTGTTTGTCTCCACCACTCGATATGGCAGCATTTCGCAGGCCAGAAGCTTGGCTATGCTGGCTGGCTGTTACTGCCACGGCCCGGGGGTCATTTGCTGGCAATTTCCTCTTGTGCTCAAACATCTCAGAAACAGACAACTCAACCGTAGCGCTGCACACCGAAGGGCTGTTGGTTGTTGTGTTTGATGAACACTGGGAGACCTCAAGAGCACTAGTCCGGAAAGTGACAGTGTCAGCATCGTCTGATGTTTGTGAATGTTGTGAACCACGCAATGGCTGGGCTACTGCTGCTGCTGAGGCGGGTCTGGTGGTGAGTCTGGTGAACCCAAGGGAGGCAGTGTTGCTGGTGGTACCCTGTCCTGCCGCGTTTGCCCACAGAGTGGGATGTTTGGATAGAATGTGGCGGCTCATGCTGGTGGTGGAGAGGTTGTTAATACTTTTCCCCCTGCTCAGGCGGGTCTTGCACACCTTGCAAATCGCCATGGTAACATCCTCAGTGCAGTCTTCAAAGAAAGCCCAGACTTTAACTGGCTGAGGACTCGGACCTCGTGCGTGATGTGCTGGTGCTGCTTAACCCACTGCTGGACGCTTGAGAGGTCATCCAAGTAATTATCTGGTCCTGTTCTTTTGGATCTGTGAGGGTTGTTGTCCTGGACAACATGGGCAGTATTGAGTGGGTTTTCTTGGGTGCTCCCCTGTGGCCTGTACGTGAACCGTCAGGGGAAACACCTCTTCCCTTGCCCCTCCCTCTTTCACCGGATTTCTTCCTCATTTCACTTATCCTTAAAGTACACGCTGACTGGCAGCAGTACAGTGGCAGTACAGAAATGCTATACAGTGGTGGGTGAGCGGTGTACCACTATTGTCAGCAGTGACACAGAGCACAATGCTATACAGTGGCGGGTGAGCGGTGTACTACTGTTCCCAGCAGACACAGAGTGGAAGTAAACACAATGCTATATAGTGTGGCTGAGCCGTGTACACAGAGTGGCATTAAACACAATGCTATATAGTCTGCTATATAGTCACCCCGAACAGGGTGATGTTCTGCAGAACCCGAACAGTGGCAAACACTGTTCGCCCAACACTACTGGGAGGGAACGCAGATTTTAGTACCTAAACACACGATACAACATGTTTTCCGGGGTCGGACTCTGAGGCACATACAGATGGTCCCGATCATCATCCTCATCATACAACTCTTCTCCTGAGTCTGACCCACCCACCACCTCTGCCACCCCAACATCCCCAGACACAGACCCCTCATCGTCCTCAACATTAACTTGGGATGCTGGCCTGAGCCAGACCTCCTCCTCCACATCAGGCCCCATCATCTCCTCAATGGCAGCCCTCATTAATCGCTCTGGCGACGGACTGATGGACACAACGTTCTCCTCCGGGGAGGGCTGCTGCTGACCACTGGCTGCTGGGGTGGATGTTATAGCTTGCGTGGGGCGTTGGCTGTTGCTGTTGTTGGGAGTGCTGCTCACAGCGGAGGTCTCTGGGGAACTCATGTTGAGCTCATATAGTGGTTGACGGTGAGTGGAGTATTACTGATCCCAGCAATATACACACTGACTGGCAGAGTACGCAATGCTATATAGTGTGGCTGAGCGAGGTACACAGAGTGGCAGTAAACAGAATGCTATATAGTGTGGCTGAGCGAGCGGTGTACCACTATTCCCAGCAGACACAGAACAGTGAACAGAATGCTATATAGTGTGGCTGAGCGAGCGGTGTACCACTATTCCCAGCAGACACAGAACAGTGAACAGAATGCTATATAGTGTGGATGAGCGAGCGGTGTACCACTATTCCCAGCAGACACAGAACAGTAAACAGAATGCTATATAGTGTGGCTGAGCGAGCGGTGTACCACTATTCCCAGCAGACACAGAACAGTGAACAGAATGCTATATAGTGTGGCTGAGCGAGCGGTGTACCACTATTCCCAGCAGACACAGAACAGTGAACAGAATGCTATATAGTGTGGCTGAGCGAGCGGTGTACTACTGTTCCCAGCAGACACAGAACAGTACACAGAATGCTATATAGTGTGGCTGAACGAGCGGTGTACTACTGTTCCCAGCAGACACAGAACAGTACACAGAATGCTATATAGTGTGGCTGAACGAGCGGTGTACCACTATTCCAAGCAGACACAGAACAGTGAACAGAATGCTATATAGTGTGGCTGAGCGAGCGGTGTACCACTATTCCCAGCAGACACAGAGTGGCAGTAAACAGAATGCTATATAGTGTGGCTGAGCGAGGTACACAGAGTGGCAGTAAACAGAATGCTATATAGTGTGGCTGTGCAAGCGGTGTACTACTATTCCCAGCAGACACAGAGTGGCAGTAAACAGAATGCTATATAGTGTGGCTGAGCGAGGTACACAGAGTGGCAGTAAACAGAATGCTGAGCGAGCGGTGTACTACTATTCCCAGCAGCGACACACAATGACTGGGGGGGACCCTGGCTAGCGTGGCTGGAGCGCGAACTACCCTGCCTGCCTACCCAAAGCTAAACCCACAGACAAATGGCGGAGATATGACGTGGTTCGGGTATTTATTTACCCGAACCACGTGACAGTTCGGCCAATCAGAGCGCGTTCGGGTCCGAACCACGTGACCCGTTCGGCCAATCACAGCGCTAGCCGAACGTTCGGGGAACGTTCGGCCATGCGCTCTTAGTTCGGCCATATGGCCGAACGGTTTGGCCGAGCACCGTCAGGTGTTCGGCCGAACTCGAACATCACCCGAACAGGGTGATGTTCTGCAGAACCCGAACAGTGGCGAACACTGTTCGCCCAACACTAGCTAACACCAAGAAGCAGAGTCATCATAATGCAGTCTATTGGCCTTGCAACAACAGCCAGGCTATTACTTTGGCAAGATTACTGATTTTTCTTCAGACCTCTGCAGCAAGTTTAGTTTTTTTCCTTTGCAAGGCATATTCTTGATATTGTAAATGTCTTTCCTGGTAGCAGCAAATAGGACCGTCAGTACTTGCGCGTTGTAGTAGTGGGAAGATTTGCACCAGTCATGCCATTGTGATAGAAAGTTTATAGTAACTGACTAATAGGAAAGAAGCAGAACTTTACAAACCTACACTTAAGACTCATAACCACGTTGCGACTTTTTGTGCAATTTTTCTGACAACCGGAATTTTTTTGCATGATGAGCGATCATTTCTATCATCTCGCAACGTGGGTACGGGTGATTAACCAGCTGGCATTGTGCAGCGATTATGACTGTTATGGCGGATGAGATCTTTAAGATCCCCTATGACTCCCGCAAAGGGAGTCTTGCTCTCGCCCGATGTGTGCTGTTGTGTGTTCCCGTGGGTAGGAAGATGGATCGGGAACACTCGTTTGTCGGGAGGCATCACTGTGAGTTTTCCTGATCCATCTTCCAGTGTTTTCTGGTGAGTATTCAGCTTTTATACCAGCACTCTTCACTGTTTTTCTTCTATCTGCTAAATCTTCCAAGCTATAAAGCATTTATAAACATTTTCATTTACAAAACATAATAAAAGAACAGGTATAAGAGCGTGCAGTACCATATGCCCTAAATGCCAAAGAATAAAAAATAACCACATACCATTATGAATACAATGAATACTGTATCTATCTTTTATATATAAAACAAGTACAAAATACCGTGTTAAAAGACAGTTCTGAAAACCCTCAACATAGCTAAATCACTGATTGGTATCCCTAAACAAAGTAAGCAAGATAATCTATCTGCATTATGAGGTCCACTCTATTGACTAGTTGCCCTGCTGTCGGTCCAGTTTCCGCCAATTAAACGCAATGACTCAGTGCCCAATGATAAACAGAGACATGTATAGTTTATTGAACGCTCACAGGACATCGTTTCGTGTGCTAAGAGAAGCCAGTATATTTCATTCACTGGGATTTTTAAGCCAGTGGCATCAAAGAAGATATTTAACAGGTCACCATGTTTCTGAACATGACAGTAGCTGAGGTAGATTTGATATTTAACCCCTGTCATACCAGCAGTCTCTGGCCCCCTACAGACCAGAGACTGCAGGTTTAAATAACGGCACTTACCGACAGGGGTGCTCGGAAACCTCTTTTTAAAATCCGAATTGATTTGAATCTGGATACCCAGATATCCGGATCCGAATCGGCTATCCGAATCCGAACTTTTTGGTATCTGAGTAAACTCGGATATCCGAACCCAATATCCTGGATATACGGCCGGATTTGGATATCCTGATAGAACAACAACAACAACAACAAATAACATTTGTAAAGCGCTTTTCTCCCGTGGGACTCAAAGCGCATAAGCATGGCTCCGACCATCGTGGTACAGAGGAAGAATTTTATAAATCTGGAAATGCCAGGCTAAACAGGTGGCTTTTTAGTCTGGATTTGAATAGCTCCAGGGATGGTGCTGTCTTTACTGGGTGTGGTAGGGAGTTCCAAAGAGTAGGGGCAGCATGACAGAAGGCTCTGTCTCCAGATTTTTTGAGGTGCACTCTGGGAGTGACCAAGTTTATAGAACTTGCTGATCTGAGGTTGTGAGAGGTGTGGTGCAGCTTCAGCAAGTCCTTCATGTATCCAGGGCCCAGATTGTGCAGGGATTTGAATGTCAGCAGTCCAATCTTGAAGAGTATTCTCCATTCTACTGGTAGCCAGTGCAGTGAGCGAAGGATCGTTGTAATATGACAGTGGCGAGGCTGGTTTGTTAGCAATCTGGCAGCAGCATTCTGCACTAATTGCAGGCGACGCAGGTCCTTTTTGGGGAGGCCAGCATAAAGGGCATTGCAGTAGTCCAGCCGTGAAGTGATGAAGGCGTGGACTAGGGTTGGAAGATCCTCTGGGGGAATCAGATGTTTAATCTTTGCAATGTTCTTCAGATGAAAGAAGGAAGATTTAACTACAGATGAAATTTGGTTTCTGAAACTCAATTCCCTATCGATTAGTACACCAAAGCTGTGCACAAGGTTGGAGCTGTTTATGTCTGAATTCCCAATCCTGATTGGTGTTGCTTTAGGATAGAGCTGTTTTGATGGCGAGCATTGGCTTTGGACAAACAGGACCTCAGTTTTGTCAGCATTCAGTTTCAACCAGTTATCATTCATCCATGCCTGAAGCTCAGCTAAGCAAGAGTTTATTTTTGGGGTAGGGTCTGTTCCACCAGGTTTGAAGGACAGGTATAGCTGTGTGTCATCAGCGTAGCAGTGGTACGTCAGGCCATGTCGTTGGATAAGTGTACCGAGTGGCAACATGTAGATTGCAAACAGCAGAGGGGATAGGATTGATCCTTGTGGCACTCCGAATTGTAGAGGTGCAGGTTTGGACATTATAGGTCCTAGGGATACTCTCTGTGTTCTGTCAGTCAGGAATGATCTGAACCACTGGAGGACTGATCCACTGATGCCACAGTACTCCTGCAGTCTGTTAAGCAGGATTTCATGGTCAACTGTATCAAAAGCTGCTGAGAGATCCAACAGGATTAGGATGGAGCATTCCCCTCTGTCCCTTGCCATGAGCAGATCGTTGCAGACTTGGATGAGGGCTGTTTCACAGCTGTGGTGTTTCTTAAAGCCATATTGTAGAGGGTCCAGGATGTTGTTTACTGACAGCCTGGTTTCAAGTTGCAGATAGACAGCCTTTTCAATAACTTTACCTAAGAAGGGGAGGTTGGAGACAGGTCTGTAGCTGCTCATAGCATCTGGATCCAAGGAAGGTTTTTTAAGAAGGGGCTTGATGATTCCTTCTTTTAGAGAGGTAGGAAACCTCCCTGCTTGCAGAGAGCAATTTACTATTTTGTGAAATGCTGGACCAAGCAGTTCAGGGCATTTCAGCATATGTTTAGTTAGTCCAGGGTCCAGGTCGCAGGTTGTCTGGCGGAGACGACAGAGGATGTCTGAGATCTCTTCCTCACTAATACTTTTGAAGTCAGTCCAGGGTGTTAGGTTGTTTTTGCAGCTATTTCCATTAGTTGCATGAGTCTTGGGTGCTGTGGACTGAATGAGAGACCGAATAGAAGATACTTTGTCAGCAAAGTAGCAAGCAAATTTCTCACATAGCTCCTTTGAGGGAGTTATAGTGGGTTTTAGACAGGATGGATTACATTGTCTATTAACTGTGCGGAATAGTTGGGCTGGTCTGTTGGCGGCCTTTGCGATCTCCTGTGATAGGTAGGAGGATAGAAAACCAGAAGTGACCTGAAAATGGCTTAAAATGCTTCCAAAAGTCTCTTCAAATGGCAAAAAACTATTTCGGAGGTCTCTCTCTCTCTCTCTCTCTCGGCCTGGATGCCTTCGAAAGGGATTTTTGCCATTGAAGGTGATTTTGGCTTCTGCTCGGATATCTGACCGGATTTCGGATGGGAAATCCGAGTTTGCTTGGATAGTCTATTCGGATTTTAAAAAATATCCGAATTGCTATTCAAAGTTCGGATAGTGGAAAAAGTTTTATCTGGGTAGTTCGGAAATCTTGCTGAGCACCACTGCTTACCGATATCACACAGCACTGACCCACCGCTAGCAGCGTTCATGCAGATGTCCCGTCACTGTAGCCCCTTGAAATCAGTTTCTGACCAGCTCAGGGAGCTTTTCCATCATGGGATGGCAGAGATCCCTGTGACGGTCAGGAACTGATTTCATTGGCTCCTGACCCTGTCATCAATGTGACTAAGTGTGATTGACTCACAGTGATCACAGGGTCAGGAGCGATGGCAGAGCGAGGGGGAGGCAGCGGCTAGAGAGGCGTGATCAATGGGAATGGCGAGGGCGTGCGGCACGAAGGATTGAAATCGATGCCTTGGAAGACAGAGCAGGTGCAAAACAGGGTGTAGATTTCAACCAGCACGGTCAGGAAGCGATTAAGAGAATTGTTGACCATGTCCAAATCCCCCATAGGCTTAGGTAAGAGGTTTAGTGTGGGGTGTAGGTAGGGGAAGTTAGTGTTAGTAATCACAGAAACAGATAGAGAATATTGGTGGTACATTACCGATATTCAAACTATTGGCAATACCAGCCGTCCAAATAAACAGACACCTCAGATACACGTACTCGTGTTTTAATGCTTCTTTACAGAGTCCTAAATGTCTGACATGTCCCATGATTGTTCTGATTTGCAATGAAAATCAAGGAGTGTTGAGACCTGTTATGTGATTATTTGCAGATAGCTGCCTGACATATAAATGACACTTACTGAGCATGACTTGCATGTCACTGTGAAGCAGCAGATGTATTACATACTCACTGCAATGAAAAGACGGGGGTTGAGGAAGCAGGTGCATTGTTTTGTGTTTTTCATCAATGAGTCAGCTTTGGTTTCAATGAAAAACACATCAATTGTTGGTGAGGTTATACCTCTGTATGAATTGAACAACAAAGTACGTTTTCACAATGAACGTGGCAGCAGGTGAGTCATGATCAAACATTGTTTTCCTGGCACTCCACAAAACATTGTAAAGTTCTTTATATGGTGCAGCTAATGCAGATGCATAGACAGTTCATAGATTAGTGATCACTGTCAAGCTAGCATAAGTTTATTTTATCTTAACCACTTCAGGACAAGAGCAATTTTCACATAGGGCTGCTCCCCTTCATTCGCAAATAACTTTATTACTACTTATCATACCTTAATGATCTATATACTTTTTTTAACAAATAGTTTGCTTCCTTATGGGATTTTAACAAAATTAAAAATACAATCAAACAGATGTATCATAAAAATACTGTACATTACAAACCAAAACTATGATCCTGTGTTTCTAACATTTCTGATTCATTGGGTGTTCAAAGGCACATTCTTACAACAAATTATTTGAGACTCAAATTAATGCTAAGGTCTCCAATGTGTTAAATTTAAAGGTTTAGAATTAACCTTGTGTACCAGCAAATATACTATTCTTAAGGAAATATTAAAGAAAGATTAAGAAAGAAGAATAAAAAGAAAAATATTTAAGAAGTTATGTAATAGTCGTCCAAAATCCCAGGGATGCATCCCCTTCCCTTTCCCCCCTACTCTATTGCCATCATTGGTCTCCATGGATCCCAGTGTAGTGAGCCTGGATTTGACCTCTTCAAAAGATAGAATTTGCTTATTCCATGCTTTGACTATGGTTTGCTTTGCTGCTACAAAGGTAAAATTAAGCACAAAAAACTGAGCATGCATATTTAAGGCAATCGACATTGCCAATTATTACCATTAATAGGATGGAGAGGGGATTAGGGTCACCGACCCAGTAATTTCAATAGCTACACAACGTTACATACAAAAAGAAAGGAGAATCCCCCAAAATGTATCAAATATTAAGCACCAGAGCAAATAACAGTATGGAGCAAGAAACAGCATAATGTTAACAAGTAAAATATATATTAAAGCCAACTCAAAGATTAAAAACAATTAAAAACAAGGCCAGACCGTTCCAAGCCCCCCCCCCCCCCCCCCCCAGTATAATGGTAATATTAGTGAGCAAAATCAGCAATAAAAAACAATAGTATTAATAATAATGAAATATGACACCATAGTGTGCAGTAAACACAAGGTGTTGAAAGTTATTCTCAGTCTGTTATGGTCTTTGAAATCTTCCAAGCAATTGGTATTGTTTAAAAAGGAAATAAACATGGCAGCCTCCATATTCTTCTCATTTAAGTTGTCCTTTAAATCGCTCTTTCTCTAACGTTAAGGGGTACCTTTACATCTTTTGTAAAGTTTTCTCCTTGTATATTTTATTTTTTTTAAAGGTAAGGAAATGTAAGGTACTTTAATATATACTTAGGATGATTTTGAATAAGTTGTTTCCATTTGACGAGGTGTCCTTCATAGAGGATCTCCATAACCATGATGTAATACCAGCACAGAGTCAGGGGAAGAGCAGGAAGAGATTGTGCAGCCTTGGATTGTGTTTGGATGCACTGTGGATTAATCATTGGTAAATCTGACTACCTCTCTGTTACCCTGGCCTAGCCTTCTCATTTACCATGGTACTTGTAATTTCATCTGCTTGTTTACATTTTATAGATTGCCATTTCATGACTATAAAATCACAAACACTACGAGTTTATTGTTTTTAGTCAATTTATGAGGTACTTGAAAAGAACAGCAAAATCTGCATAAACTGGAGCAGAGAGGGAATTCAAATGCTTTAGATCATTGAGTGAATCTAGTAAGAAGGCACTTGAGACCGTATGAAAATTGGATTTATTCACATCTCCTCTCAGCGTCTCAGATACTTGTCTTCTGCACCGCAGTCTCTTGCATTGGCTTCTAGTGATCCACAGAACACAATATCAAGCTCCAGATTTACTTGTATTGATGAATCAGATCATTTCGGCGCATCACTGGATGCTGCCATAAGCTGTTATGAGAATTACAGCTATAGCGCGGCTCAGTGACTAATTTGGGTGCTGGCAATAGCCAGAGCTCAGGTTAGTAAAACAAAATTAAAATATGGCCACTGGATATAGCTGGTGCCAAATTATGCATTCCCACGAGTTGTGACCACTCACAAGGAGAATAGCATTAACGCAATCTTTCGGCTTCACCTTGCACAGAAATTTGGTGGGGCTGTGATCCCTTCATGTACCTGTGGCCCAGTGCCATCAGTGGACAGTGGTTTGAGGGGCAGTATCTGAGTGTGTGTGAACAGTATAGGAACATAACAAATATTTATTTTCTGTTTTTCAAAATGTGAAGCAGGAGACAGAAGTTGGGTGCATGTTGCTGTGTGTCTGTACTACATCATGCAGATCATCAAACAAAGCTTTCCCAGAAATCTATGTTACAATTTCTTGTAGGTACCCCAGGATGACTGTACCTTAACCACTTCAGCACCAGAGTAATTTTATCTGCCCATTCATTTCTCATTCACTTACACAGAGGACTATCTACATCCCTTGGAGGTGAAGTGGTTAACAGTATTCATGGTCATTAAAAGTATGAGCAGGTGAGAGGGAAATATCGTCTTTCCTGAGGACGTAGGCCATGGCAGAGGAGATTAACTCACCTCAATACTCCCCTACATCCTTCCGATACTTCCTGTGAAGGAGGAATTGCCAAGTTGATGAAGGCAGCATCCAAGGTGCGTTAACTACCAAGGCCCTCATCTTACAGTTTCACCTCCTGCAAAATTGATTTTCGCTCTCACCTAGTCATCCTTATTACTATTAGTGATGTTTCGTGCTGTGATTTTTTGTTGGAATGACATCTGATTTAGTCTTATTATAGATTCACCTTAACAGTGTATGAACTAGTGATATGCTATAGACCCTGCATCAACACACTTTATTTTTAATTTAATTTCCTTAATACAGTTATTATGTATAGTATTTAGTCCAAGTTGCTGTGTGGGCATTACCTAAAACCACATTTGGATATTACACAATTGATCAATTAATGTTAAACTGCACCAGTAGCAAATTAATATTTTTTATGCCATAATCCAGTGGTTAGTCTGTATCTGGCAGGAGCTGCTGTAATCTCAGGAATATCAAGGGTATTGTTAGGCTTGGGGCTTGCTTAGTGCTTACTGGAAAGCAGCCATGTCCCCTGTTCAACGTAATGAATTATGAAATAGTGTATAATACCTTGGCTAATGAATTACATTAAATGACCTGTTGACCAGTTTTATTGCTGCTTTATAAGTAGATTTTAAGGGTTGTACTTAAAATGCACATGAAATATTGAAGGACCTTTGAAGGAGAGATATTTTGGCAAGGACTATGCATCTATGACTGCCAGTTCTTCTGACAACAAATAGTAGAATAGCTTCATTACTGAACAGCCTTGTCTTTCTGAGATCTATGTTAACTACGTTAACCCTCTTGTCACCATGGATACATGCAGTGTTCTGCACCAAGAGATAAAGGGGTCAGACATATTCCTGGAGTGAAGATGTGGAAAGGGACCAAGTAATCCAAGTGCAAGAGCTTAGTCTATAGTAAAAATAGGCTGAAGCGCACTATGTGCTTGTACACATAATAGCAGTACTCCGATTGATTAAAGCAGCAATTCCCAGACTAAGCATTCTCTGTCATTAAAAACCTGGAAATCTTGATAATGACACAAAGGGCTTGATTCACTGACCGGCGCTAAGCCGGTTAGTGTGCCCTATCACTTAGTGGGCACAAATTACGGCACTAAGTAGTTTGCGCCCACACAGAGTGGGAGTGCAGAGTGGGTACGCCTATATTAGTGCGCGGTGCGACGATAATGTCGCACCCGCTGCCCCTTAAACGTCGCATCTGGTGCCCCCGAAGCAGCGCATTGCTGCGCCATTTCAGGGGCACCCGATGCGTCGTTATCGTTGTAGTGAGCGGGGCTGCGCGCAAAGTAGCTTTGCGCGCACTAGCGGCAAAAAAGGGCTCTTCACATCGGTGCTAACACTTAGCGCCGGTTAGTGAATACAGCCCATAGGCTGCTATATATATATATATATATATATATATATATATATATATATATATATATATTCACCTGACCTAGCAAAAGGCTGCCACTACTGGATTTAATAACCACAGTTTAGGCATAGTTTCTATATGCATTTAATAGAACATTATTTTTAAATCAGTACCGCAGGCTTTGGCCCTTTTAAGGACCACAGCCTTTCTTTTAATTCAGTACTCGCGTTTCATGAGTCTCAGCCCGCTTCCTCAGGTCAATATAAGTGCCTTTAAAATATGGTCACAAGCAAGCATGGACGTCAGAAATTTCTTTTAATTCACTACTTCCTGATCACTTTGAATGGCCTGATGAAAACGGCTCCTGACCTATAAACGGAACTCAGCTGTCTTTAAAAAGTTGAATTCTGTGCTTGCGGGGATGTGCAATCGTGTCCCTTGGTTGCGAGCTACTGGCAATAAAACTACACTGCATTAGTCTTAAGCAGCCACAAGTGCGGCGGAGTTTTAACATGCGTCAGTCCCGAATCATTTAAAGTATGGTGAACAAATGTAGTTTTTTTTCTAAATCAAAAAGAAAAACACATGCTTTTCCTATTCTTCCTCTCCTCAGAGACCTACAGCTTCCTGCTTACTCTACAGTCAGTCTGAGCCACACCTACTATGATCACATTAGCATGCAGGAGGACAGTGATTGCTCTGTGATGTAAACAAAGCTTTCCTGCTGCCTCCTCAGTCAGAAAACTTGAGAATGAATGGCAGAGGAGTTTTCTGAGGATAACCAAAACTGGTGATGCTTTCTACAAAACCCTCATACATAATGCATGTAAAATAATTTTCTATTACATACATATGAAAACTAAGCCATATCTTGAACTTCAAAAATTTTTGTTTTTAAGCTATACTGTTGATCCAGTGAAAGTCTCTTGGAGTATCTTGCCTGGAACAAGTACTGCATGTAGATCAGAGGTTTCCCTTTGCCTCTGCTCTCAATGTTTTTGATAACTTTTTGTTAATAGAAATAATGGGATTGATGCACTACTGCACTACTGCCATACCGCGCGTACACTGTTTATGCCCATTGCTATGATAACGCTTGTCACTCTTTGGGCTTGATTCACTAAACCGTGATAACTCAAATATCACACCTTATCAAAGATCACACCTTATGGAAAGATATCACACCTTATGAAAAGATATCACACGTTATGAAAAGATATCACACCTTATGAAAAGATATCACACCTTATCAAAGTTAACACGCCTTATCAAAGTAGCATAGGGAGCGCTACAAACTTATGCCTGCAAATTAGCAATGGCACTCGTCCTGCGCCCCTGCTGGTTCGTAGCGCTTGCTATCCTACTCTGATAAGGCGCGTTAACTTTGATAAGGTGTGATATCTTTTCATAAGGTGTGATATTTGAGTTATCACGGTGTAGTGAATCAAGCCCTATCTGTGCAACAAGTATTACAGTACAGGCCGGTAACATTGCCGCATGATGTGCAATGTTATCAGCCTTTTCTGCATCAACCCCATTATTTGTATATTATGCATTTTGATTTTGTTTTTGTATTCCAAAAATTGTAATTTAAAGGGAGTCTGAAATAAGCAACAGATCCCAAGGAGAGGGAAGGCTCTGGGTCCTACTGAGTCTTCCTGTTCCTCCGACGGTCCCCGCATTCCACCTCTGGCTCCCCCGTTAGCAGTCTACGACTAGAGATGGCCCGAACGGGAACCGGCGAACGGGAACCGTTCCGGGGTTCGCGATCGGGGAGAACCGCAAACTTTTCCAGAAGTTCGGTTCGCCCCCATAGTGCATTATTAGGGTCAACTTTGACCCTCTACATCACAGTCAGCAGGCACATTGTAGCCAACCAGGCTACACTCCTTCCAGGAGCCCCACCCCCTTATAAAAGGCAGACAGTGTCAGGCATTGGACTCACTCGTGTGCCTGCAATAATTAGAGAAGGGAGAGCTGCTGCAGAGAGAGCTATAGGGAAAGCTTAGTTAGGCTGTTGTAGGCTTGTTAGCTTGCTCCTTGCTGATTCTTATGGCAAAAAAAGCACTCCTCAACAGCTCTTTTGAGAGCTAATCTTATTCTTGTGATCTATTTTTTGTGTGTGTGGCCCACTTGCATTATATACAGCCTTGTCAATCAGTCGCAGCTGGCCTTTGGCCTTTTGGTGGTAATTCCTACTGTGCCACTGCCAGGCCCAGCACATTCAGTGAGTGACAACCTGTGTGTGACAGGCAGCTGCACATTTGTAATCCCAATCACTGCACCTGTTCACTGTTCAGTGCACCTATCTACCTATACCTATGTGAGCGCACGCATTGTTAATACCACCAGTCATTGCACCTGTTCATGGTACCTGTGTGTGTGTGTGACGGGCAGCTGCACATTTGTAATCCCAATCACTGCACCTGTTCACTGTTCAGTGCACCTACCTACCTATACCTATGTGAGCGCACGCATTGTTAATACCACCAGTCATTGCACCTGTTCACGGTACCTGGTGACGGATGACAAGCAGGGAGTACGTGGATGTGCAGGTCTGCTGCCACCTCCTCTCCTACTCCTCCTACTCCTCCTGCTACATCCTCTTCACTGTCGTCCTCCTTCTTGGCTGAGTGGCAGCGCAACTCTACTGGTGCTGCGATCTCCTCTCCAGCTACACAGCCCCAGCTCCCCAGGGCCTATGCTGCATGCCAGGTACGACGGTGTCACGCCATCTTAGACATGTCTTGCCTCAAAGCGGAGAGTCACACTGGAGCAGCTCTCCTGGCTGCTCTGAATAAGAAGGTGGATCAGTGGCTGACCCCGCACCAACTGGAGATCGCCAACGTGGTGTGTCACAACGGCAGCAATCTCATATCGGATTTGAATTTAGGAAAGTTGGCACATGCACCCTGCATGGCACATGTGCTCAATCTCGTAATACAGAGATTTGTGTCTAAGTACCCAGGCTTACAGGATGTCCTAAAGCAGGCCAGGAAGTTGTGTGGGCATTTCAGGCAGTCTTACAGAGCCATGGCATGCTTGGCCGATAGCAGAGAAGCAACTTGCCGGTGAGGTGCTTGATTTGGGATAGCCCGACTCGCTGGAATTCGACCCTGCTGTTCGACAGCCTCCTACAACAGGAGAAAGCCGTCAAACAGTATCTCTACAACTACAGTCAAAGGACACAGTCTGGGGAGATGGGGATGTTCTGGCCGAAGTACTGGACACTCATGCGAAATGCCTGCAGGCTCATGCGGCCGTTTGAGGAGGTGACAACCATGGTGAGTCGCAGTGAAGGTGCCATCAGCGACTTGATCCCATATGCCTTCTTCCTGATGCGTGCCATGCGTAGAGTTGTGGATCAAGCTGTTGAGGAGCGTGAACAGGAACAGTTACAGGAGGAAGTGTTGTGGGATCAATTCTCATCAGGACCAGATATTTCCTCAACAACTGTGGCAGCACAGAGCGGGGAGGAGGAGGAGGAAGAGTTGTGTGGGGAAGAGGATGCAGTAGGTGTTGTTTTTTTGAGGAGGAGGAGGCAGCAGAAGAACAACCGCAGCAGGCATCGCAGGGGGCTTGTGCTGCTCAACGTTCCTGTGGTATTGTTCGTGGCTGGGAGGAGGAGGAGAACTTACCTGACATCACTGAGCTAGAGCAAGAGGAGTTGGATAGTACGTCTGGATCCAACTTTGTGCAGATGGCGTCTTTCATGCTGTCCAGCCTGTTGAGGGACACCCGTATAAAAAAACTCAAGAGGAATGAGTTGTACTGGGTGGCCACGCTACTAGACCCTAGGTATGGGCACAAAGTGGCGGACATGTTACCAACTCACCTGAAGGCAGAAAGGATGCTGCACATGCAGAACAAGCTGGCAACTATGCTTTGCAGTGCGTTTAAGGGTGATGTCACAGCACAACGGAATAAAGGTGCCACTGCCAGTAATCCTCCTCCTCCCATGTACATGCAGGCAAGGACAGGACGCTCTAGCGATCTCATGGTGATGTCGGCCTTGCGGACATTCTTTAGTTCAATGCCTCGCCTTAGCGCTTCCGGATCCACCCTCCACCAACACCTCGACCAGCAGGTAGCCGACTACCTGGCCTTAAGTGTGGATGTAGACACTGTGAGCAGCGATAAACCCTTGGACTACTGGGTTCGCAGGCTTGACCTGTGGCCAGAGCTGTCCCAATTTGCCATCCAACTTCTTTCTTGCCCTGCCTCAAGCGTCCTGTCAGAAAGGACCTTCAGCGCAGCTGGAGGCATTGTCACTGAGAACTAGGGATGCTCATTCGGATTCCGCGGAAATGCAATTTCCGAAATTCCGATCGGAATATGCATTTCCGCATCGGAATGCGGAAATCGGTAATGCAAGTGCTTTAGGCGGATTTCCGCCGGAAATTGCGGAAATTTCCGCCGGAAATCGCGGAAATTCCGCCCGACTTTAACATTGATTTTCTCAAAAACTATAAGGTCTTTTTGAAAACTTTTTTTTGCATCTTGTTCACAAGATTTAGTTTAATAACCCCTGAAAATTTGGTGTTTCTAGGACTTAAGGGGGCTTTGCAATTAACCACTAAATTCGGCAGACTTTTACTGTAATGTAAAATGCAGAAAATCTGCTTCTGCCTATTTTCTGCATTTACATTACAGGAAAAATCTGCCAACTTTAACGGTTAATAGCAAAGCCCCCGCACGTCCTAGAAACACCAAATTTTCAGGGTTTATTAAACAGAATCTTCTGAACAAGATGCAAAAAAAGTTTTCAAAAAGACCTAATATCTTTTGAGAAAATCGATGTTAAAATCGGGCGGAATTTCCGCGATTTCCGGCGGAAATTCCACATTGGAATGCGGAAATTGGTAGCGGAAAGCGGAATCGGTATTTGGCAATGGCGGAATGCGGAATTACCGCGGAATCGGAAATTGGCATTTCCGACCATCCCTACTGAGAACAGAAGTCGCCTAGGTCACAAAAGTGTTCAGTACCTCGCCTTTATCAAAATTAATGAGGCATGGATCCCGGAGGGTTACTGCCCGCTCGAAGACTAAGTCAGTCCCCGCACACAGCATCTCTGCCTGCACGCCGTGTGACTGGCTGCCTGCCCCAAGACTAAGTCGGTCCCGACACAGCATCTCTGCCTGCAGGCCGCTTGACTGCCACCACCAACAGGGTCCACCAGGACTACAGGCGGATTCCTGAATTTTTAAGGCCGCTAGCAGCGGCCACTATAATAATTTTTCTGGTGCGTGTACATGCCTGCCTAATTTTTCTGGCTGCACTGCAGCTGCAACAACAAAACAAAAGGCATGTACATGTGTCATTCCCCTTTGTGATTGTTACCTTGCTGCTGTGAAGGGGCTTGCGTATCACAATGAAGCAATGACTGCCGGCTATATGAGTGTGTTGGGGTTGGGGGCAGGGTCGGACTGGGACACTAAGGGCCCACCGAGGAAGTTTCAGCCTGGGGCCCGCCCCCCGCCCCCCCTCCCCCCCCCCCCCATCCCATTTTGGGCTCACATATACATGTACTCTAGAAATGTTGCATGATTTGATGGTAGGGAATAGATTCTAAACACTTCTGAGGACAGTGTCCGAAAGGGATATGTCCACATGCGGCGCGCTTAGCGCGCCGCAGCAAAAATTAATGGGTGTCGCCACGCACCACACAAAATAAGTAGCGGTTTTATTCACAGAGATTAGGTCCGACCAGATACATTTTAGATAAAATCATCAAGTAGTTACATGCCTCATGATAATTCATCAAATAGTCAAATGGCAGCAGATTTTCCCACAAAATGCAATCAGATTGGCGGCAGATATCCCCACAAAATGCAAACAGATTGGCGGCAGATATCCCCACAAAATGCAAACAGATTGGCGGCAGATATCCCCACAAAATGCAATCAAATTGGCGGCAGATATCCCCACAGAATGCAAACAGATTGGCGGCAGATATCCCCACAAAATGCAATCAAATTGGCGGCAGATATCCCCACAGAATGCAAACAGATTGGCGGCAGATAACCCGACAAAATGCAATCAAATTGGCGGCAGATATCCCCACAAAATGCAATCAAATTGGTGGCAGATATCCCCACAAAGTCAGGTCCCCTGTTAGTGGGGGCCCCCATGCTGGAAGGGGGTGCAGTGGGCACAGAGCGGCGGGGAGGGGGGGAGCTTCCCCCCATCCCTCACTTGGAGCTCCCCCCTCCCTCACCTGGAGCCCCCCCCAGTTTAGGTAGGCAGGTCACAGGTGTCCCCAGTTAGGTAGGTCTAATATCCCCCCGACCCCCCCCCAGCTTGGTAGGGGGGGCAGGGAGGGGGGGAAGCTTCCCCCCTCCCTCACCTGGAGCCCCCCCCCCAGTTTAGGTAGGCAGGCCGCAGGTGTCCCACAGCGCAGGAAGGGGGGCAATGAGCAAACAGAGCGGCGGGGAGGGGGGAAGCTTCCCCCCCCTCCCTCACCTAGGGGCCCCCCCTTCCGCACTCCCCCTCCCTCCACAATGTCAGCCAGCGGCAGCGAGCGGAGAATAAGCTTACCGGCATGAAGACATAGACTGTAGACATCAGTCATCAGAGGAGATCCATCGCTCTGCTTGCCGCTGGCTGGTCTCCGTCTCTCCTGCAAGGCTGCAATGCACTGACCAATCACGCTCTTACAGTACTTCCTGTAAGAGCGTGATTGGTCAGTGCATTGCAGCCTTGCAGGAGAGACGGAGACCAGACCAGTAAGCGGCACGCAGAGCGATGGATCTCCTCTGAAGACATGTCTTTATGCCGGTAAAGCTATTCTCCGCTCGCTGCCTGACATTGTGGAGGGAGGGGGAGTGCGGAAGGGGGGGCCCCTAGGTGAGGGAGGGGGGGGAAGCTTCCCCCCTCCCCGCCGCTCTGTGTGCCCAATTTCCCCCCTTCCTGCGCTGTGCCGGCTCTGGGGCCCCCTGGGGCCCCCAGGAGGCGGGGCCCACCGATGGAATCATCGGCAGTTCGGTGGGTCAGTCCGAGGCTGGTTGGGGGGCACACCTGACCCAAGAAAATAGATAATAAGGTTGTTGCTTCATTGTGGACAGACCAAATTCGATCAGCTGGGCACCCAGTCACTGTTGTTCTGTCATTCAGCTACCTCAGCCCGACTATATGGGCTTGAAAATCGCCATCACCTGCACTCTGGCCATGGTGCGCACCAGTCCAGCACGGCCGTCACTACACAAACAGCTGTTTCCGGTGCGTTACACAGTGAGTTTGGTCTGGCAGTGTGAAGCAGTACTCTAATTACTCTCCCTGATTGATGTATACACATGCAAGATGTTTTAAAGCACTTTAGGCCTCCAATTTAGCATGCAATGTAATTTCTGCCCTTAAAACGCTGCTGTGCGTCAAATCCTGATTTTTCCCGGTAGCTTTTGGCGTGTATCCCACTCTGCCATGCCCCCCTCCAGGCGTTAGACCCCTTGAAACATCTTTTCCATCACTTTTGTGGCCAGCATAAATGTTTCTTGTTTTCAAAGTTCGCCTCCCCATTGAAGTCTATTGCGGCTCGCGAAAGTTTGCATGTTCGCGAACGTTTGCGGAAGTTCACGAACCGAAAATCGGAGGTTCGGGCCATCTCTATCTACGACTGATGGGTGTAGCATATACCCAATTTTATTCCACCAACTTAGATATGCAGGTTTTTTTTTAATGAAATTGTTGACACTATATTTGTTTCTATTCACATTATGTGTAGTATTGCAGCCTCATTTAATATGAGTAATTGGGATCTTCTGTGTAGTACGGATAATAAATAGAAGCAAAGAAAAGAGTCTCGTATGGTTTTCCAGTATAGGAGTCATTACAAAACTGTTGTTATCTATGCAAAAGAACATCTTTGAGCTTGTCGACTACCGTGGTCAAACTCAGTCCTGTTTTCTGAAGAGCTTAAACAGCTAAGAAAAAGTAAAAGACAGCTTTAGATGTTTTACTGCAGAAAAGGTCAAAGGGTCATTCATTCTGCATTGTTTTACAGCTCAATATACAGAGTGTGTATTCAAAACTGCAATTGAGAAAGTCTGGTGCAATGCAATAAATAAAGCTACATAACTAAAAATAAAAAAAATCTATTTAGATTTGCTTTAAAGTGTACCTGAGAAACAAAACAAACAAAAGTATTATACTTACCCGGGGCCTCTTCCAGCCCCCTGTAGACCATCTGCTGCCTTGGCACCTTCCTGGTTACCTCCGTTGCACTGCTTCCAGCACAGGTAAAGATCCCTACTAAGCCAGTCGGGACTACGGCACATGCTCAGTTCATTAAGACTGTAACTGAGCTTGTGCAGAATGCCTCCAGCCAAGGGGAGCACGATTGGGGGATGCACATGACCATGATCCTGCATGCACAGTGACTTGAAATCTGGCTGGATCATGGACTCCACAGTAGCAGAACGGAGGAGAGCGGATGGATATGGAAGGCGCTATAAGACTACAGGGGGCTGTAGGAAGCCACCCCCAGGTAAGTATAAATACTTTTGTTTGCAAATTCTCAGATTTATTCTAAAGTCACTAAAATAATTGTAGTTTGATTAGTAAGTGGTGACAGGAATTAAGGGTCTTGATTTACAGGTTAACCAGTATTATTATTATTATTATTTATTATATTTATAAAGCGCCAACATATTACCCAGCGTTGGACAATAAATAGGGATACATACAATGTAAAAAAGAGGTGACAGACAGAGAGGTTGCAAACAGTTATACAACATAGCACAAGGTTATGCAGTCCTGGCCAAAAGTTTTGAGATTGTCAAAATATTAGTTTTCACAAAGTTTGCTGCTAATCTGCTTTTAGATCTTTATTTCAGTTGTTTATGTGATGTACTGAAATATAACTATAAGCACTTCATACGTTTCAAAGGCTTTTATTGACAATTACATGAGATGTATGCAAAGAGTCAGTATTTGCAGTGTTGACCCTTCTTTTCCAGGACCTCTGCAATTCGACTGGGCATGCTCTCAATCAACTTCTGGGCCAAATCCTGACTGATAGCAACCCATTCTTTCATAATCACTTCTTTGAGTTTCTTAGAATTAGTTGTTTTTTTGTTTGTCCACCTGCCTCTAGAGGAATAACCACTAGTTCTCAATGGGATTAAGATCTGGGGAGTTTCCAGGCCTGGGCCCAAAATTTGAACATTTTGGTCCCCGAGTCACTTAGTTATCACTTTTGCCTTATGACATGGTACTCCATCGTGTTGGAGAATGCATTGTTCTTCACCAAACTGTTGTTGGATTGTTGGAAGAAGTTGCTGTTGGAGGGTGTTTTGGTACCATTCTTTATTCATGGCTGTGTTTTTTGTCAAAATTGTGAGTGAGCCCACTCCCTTGGATGAGAAGCAACCCCACACATGAATGGTCTCAGGATGCTTTACTGTTGGCATGACACAGGACTGATGGTAGTGCTCACCTCCTGACAAGCCTTTTTCCAGATGCCCCAAACAATTGGAAAGGGGCTTCATCTGAGAATATGACTTTGCCCCAGTCCTCAGCAGTCCATTCACCATACTTTCTGCAGAAGATCAATCTGTCCCTGATGTTTTTTTTGGGAGAGAACTGACTTCTTTGCTGCCCTTCTTGACACCAGGCCATCTTCCAAAAGTCTTCACCTCACTGTGCGTGCAGATGCACTCACACCTGCCTTCTGCCATACCTGAGCAACCTCTGCACTGGTTGCACTCCGATCCCGCAGCTGAATCCTCTTTAGGAGACGATCCTGGCACTTGCTGGACTTTTTTGGACACCCTGAAGTCTCCTTAACAAGAATTAAACCTCTTTCCTTGAAGTTCTTGATGATCCTATAAATTGTTGATTTAGGTGCAATCTTAGTAGCCACAATATCCTTGCCTGTGAAGCCATTTTTATGCAACGCAATGATGGCTGCATTCCTTTCTTTGCTGGTCACCATGGTTAACAATGGAAGATCAATGATTTCAAGCATTACCCTCCTTTTAACATGTCAAGTCTGCCATTCTAACCCAATCAGCCTGACATAATGATCTCCAGCCTTGTGCTCGTCAACATTCTCACTCGAGTTAACAAGACGATTACTGAAATGATCTCAGCAGGTCTTTTAATGACAGCAATGAAATGCAGTGGAAAGGTTTTTTTGGGATTCAGTTACCGGTAATTTTCATGGCAAAGAAGGACTATGCAATTCATCTGAACACTCTTCATAACATTCTGGAGTATATGCAAATTGCTATTATGAAAACTTAGGCACCAACTTTTCTAATTTCCAATATTTTTCACAGTCTCAAAACTTTTGGCCAGGACTGTACATGCAAACAGGGTATAAGATGCATGTTCATGTGATTTTACAGAGACCCAGCAAATCATGTCCAAGTTAGTCCATGAGAAGGTTGTCATTACTGGAGCTGCAAGATTAAAGGGACTCCGAGCACCTCTCATGGGCATGCCTTTAAGACTCCGACCAGTACTGCAAAGTACTTAAACATGCATACCTTTCTGTAGCTTGTGCTCTCCTCTTTCATTTGATCGCCATTCTACACCAAATAGTTTTCATGCGATTTCAATTTAAAAATCCCGGCTGCCATCTTGGCTATGTTATAACTTCCAGGTCACCCCTGTCTTCTCTTTTAGAGGAGTGCATCACTGAATGAAGCAGGAAGAGGAAGTGACATGCATGGCCATTGCAAGAGACTCCTCCAGAGGAGTCATAGCACGACTTTGTTGGAAGTCGTCTGGCTTAACCACTTGAGGACCCACCTTTTACCCCCCCTTAAGGACCAGCGCTGTTTTAGCTGATCTGTGCTGGGTGGGCTCTGCAGCCCCCAGCACAGATCAGGGTGCAGGCAGAGCGACCAGATCGCCCCCCTTTTTTCCCCACTAGGGGGATGATGTGCTGGGGGGGTCTGATCGCTCCTGCCTGCCGGGCGTTGCGGGGGGGGGCACCTCAAAGCCCCCCTCCGTGGCGAAATCCTCCCCCTCCCTCTCCTACCTGGCCCCCCCTGGTGAACCGGGCTGCACAGGACGCTATCCGTCCTGTGCAGCCAGTGACAGGCTGTCCCCTGTCACATGGCGGCGATCCCCGGCCGCTGATTGGCCGGGGACGATCTGCCTTACGGCGCTGCTGCGCAGCAGCGCCGTACAATGTAAACAAAGCGGATTATTTCCGCTTGTGTTTACATTTAGCCTGCGAGCCGCCACCCGCCGTGAATTGACAGGAAGCAGCCGCTCGCGCGAGCGGCTGCTTCCTGATTAATCAGCCTGCAGCTGGCGACGCAATACTGCGTCGCTGGTCCTGCAGCTGCCACTTGGTAAATCTAAAAGGTAACAAAATTCACTGGTAGTATCATGTAAAGGGAGACCAAGACAATATATTTGTGTTATATCTTTTGAAGGTAGTGTTATTTAAAAATATTAGAAAAACCTAGCTACATTATTGTGATATTGTTATATATCGTATATGTTTTGGCATTAGTCAGTCTCTAGATCCAACTGTATCCAGTAATACATTAAAATGGGTTACTGAAACCTCCTGTGACTATATTTCCTCCAACATAGAAAATTTCCCTTGCTGATTGTTCACACACACTTAACTCTCTGCACAGCCCTGGGAAACTAACCAGCGTATGAGTCATAACACAATGCAATCAATATATGACCTTCCAAAAGAAAAGGAAACAAACTGAACTTGATCAATAAGCACAATAGCTGACAATTTACTAAAGGTCAATGGGACACATTATTTCAAACATGCACCACATGCATTTTATTGTATATATCAATATGCCAGTTACAGAAGACCCTGCTGAACAATGAGATGTCCTAAGTGACCTCTCCTTACTGCAGATATGGTAACCAAGCACATTTTTTAACTCATTTAATCAAATGCTCTTTTTCATAAAGTATTTCTTAAAGCAAACCAGGAAGGAAAAATAGTTAGATACAAGGTAGAGTGAAGCCTCCGGTTGATCCAGTAGCTTCCCATGTCCTTCTCGACCCCACTATTGCTCGCCAGGACCGTCTTCTTTGTGGAGGCATTCCTCTCCATGCAGGAGTGTGGCTGCACTGTGCCTGCGTGAATCCTGTCTGTGTCTGCGCAGCAGCATGGAGAAAAAAGGTAAGCAGGTGCAAGCAGTACTCACACAGACACACTGTGGCTGCACACACACAGAGGGGAGAAAGGCCACAAGAGTGAGTCCGAGAAGCTCTTGTAAGATGTGCTGAAAGGGTCCCAGCGCTGGATCGGTGTGGTCGAGGACAGTGGAGGAAGCCTCAGGGCCCTTTCACACTGGGGAGGTTCGGTTCATCAAATTGACGCTCTGCTGCTGCACTCCAATAAAAACCTATGGGGGAAATCACATTACCTGTGTCCCGGTGCGCCGGAAGTCCTCAATCTGACGTGCTTCCAAAACTACGTTAACACGCATACCAGTGACCACAAACGCACATCACTTCCTGTTTGGCCGGATGCCTAACAGGGAATACCATGTAGTAACGCTGTATTCCCTGAAGGCCTGTTATTAGCAGTGCGGTTCCAGTTTGTAGTGTGGAACCAGACTCAGGCTTCCTCTTCTAAGGTGAAAATGTAACTTTTATTCAAATTTTCACTTCAGGTTCTCTTTAAACAAAAGGCCAACTTGAGCTGCATCGATATTAAACCCTTGTAGATATTCATCAAACGATATCCTGCTTTATAGATGATGTTTTCTGTGGCTATTTCTTCTGCCAGAACAGTCAGCAATCTACAGAACCTTTCACTTCTTTTTATCCTTCTTCAGACTGGATTTCATATACTTACCAGGTCCACGTTTCATCACTCACAGGAGTTACTCATTCCTTCTTTTCTGATAGCCTTTCTAGAGAAAGTACCTACATTTCCTAGAGGTAAAAAGAGCAGTGGCAATACCAGAAATGGAGAAGATCCAGTCACCTGTTTGACCTTTTTGTGGTTAACACAGTTCTAAAACTTCTATTGCAGATGGATTACACAACTCTGTATAGTAGCCTATTCTATGAGATCTTTGACATGCTTCTAGGCAAAAAGCACTGCGCCCTCTTTCACTGGTACGAATCTGCCATGCTTCTACCTAGTTTACCACCCTTACCATTGTGAAGCATCACAGGGCAAATAGCCTATCTCAACAAGATATTTGCTTCAGCAAAAAAGTCCCCCAGACAGTTGGTCTTCTTTTCTTCATTACAGATGTAAGATTTGTTTTCATATAGGAGCCGGTCATCTCTCAAGTATAGCTGTCCTGTCATGTCCCTACTACCGTGTTTCCCCTAAAACAAGACCTCGTCCGAAAATAAGCTCTAGCTTAACTTTCAAGCATGCTTGAAATATAAGTCCTCCCCCGAAAATAAGCCTTAGCTGTAGGACACTATGTGCATGGGGAGGTATGCAGTCTCTTACCGCACCTCCCTTATGGCTGCATCCTCCTCCATTTTCGTATAACCACTCCAGTATCCTAGCTCGTCGTCACTGTGACCCATCTCCGCGCAGGAACATGACCGCGCTCACCTCTGTCATAATCAATGTGCGCCAGGGACGCATCAGTGCGTGCACACATTATGACAGGGGAGCGTGGTCACGTTCCTGTGTGGAGAGGGGTCACAGTGCCGACCAGCTAGGATACTAGAGCAATTATACACAAATGGAGGGGGACGCAGCCACAAGGGAGGAGCAGTAAGAGACTGCACACCTCTCCATACACATAGCATCTACCCCTTTAAAAAGAATACAGGACAGTGTCTTATATTTGGAGAAACACGGTAACTGGGCTTCTCAAATATTCTAATAGGTATTGCATCATTAATCCAGTTACTATTTTCCTCAGGTTAAATGAGGTGAGGGGATGTTTCCTTTTATTTTTTTGGTTTGATGGGTATTGAGCTGCTGTAAAGAGCAAAAGTCTTGAATAGCTGGAAGCTGGACTAATTTCCACTAGACTTGGCGATAGAACATGTTTTGTTACTTTTTAAACCTAGCAGTGCACTAATCTCCTGGATGATATGTATAACTTGTAGCCGCATTGTGTGAGAAACTGACATATTTGATCATAAGAACACTTTGACATTTCTGGACAAATGTCCTTGTTGCACAGCTTGTGAAAACACCTATGATTTTTGTGCTGCTAGGCGCTGACAGGACAGCAACAGAACTGCTAATTTGAAGCAACCTAGAGATTAACTGTCCCAAACATAAATATGGAAGACAGACATTTTTTTTCAGAGTACTTTGTACACTTTAGATGGGCTTAGGTAGTTGCTTCCTAAACCAGTGTAATATCTGACACATGAAAGCAAACCTGTTGGCTTATTACAGGGTAAAAACAAACATTTCTTCTTCTATGCACTCGAAGGACAGTTGTAATGAGAAGAACATGGAGGCTGCCATATTGATTTCCTTTTGAACAACACTAGTTGCCTGGCAGCCCTTCTGATCTATTTGTCTGCAGTAGTGTCTGAATTACCCCAGAAACAAGCATGCAGCTAATCTTGTCAGATCGGACAATAAAGTCAGAAACATCTGATCTGCATATCCTTGTTCAGGGTCTATGGCTAATTAGCAAGCATTAGAGGCAAAGGATCAGCAGGACAGCCAGGCAACTTGTATTACTCAAAAGGAAATAAATATGACAGCCTCCATATCCCTCTCACGTCAGTTGTCATTTAATTCAAAAGAGCATATAACAAAGAGAAGCAAAGGTTTGATACTTACCTAAGTAAAGGGAAGGTTCTGGATACTATTGAGCCTTCCTGTTCTTCTGTGCTGCCCATCGTACCTGTGCCGTGCCCAGTTAAACTTTCTCAAACTACTGGAACTTCAATACATGAAGTTAAGGACAGACAATAGAGAGGAAGAACTATAAGCAAAGTCAGAGGGAAAATTACTCAATGAGTGAATCAAAGTGTTTTCAGTTAGAAGATATGGATGGCTATGGTGTAGGGGATGTTTGATGGGAAAGATGATCCATTTCAGGGATGGTAGTCAGTTTATTGGTAATAAAGCTTGCATAACCAACTATGATGTGAAGGGCAACCCATCTCAAGAGGGTGCTGATGTGGCACATTTACATTTTGAATGGGTTGTATGCTACTAGAATTGAGATGGAAAAAAGAAAATAAAACCTACTAGCAATTCAGCAGTTTTCAGGCAGTCTTCAGAAGTACTCGTAACGTAGCCCAGGTTTGTCTTCAAAAGTACTAACGCAAATACTTTCAAAAGTTGCTCGAAAACGAAAAAACCATTCTACGACCTAGCAGTTCGAAGAAGTTTCACTGGGCACGGTGCAGGAATTATGGCCAGCACTGAGGAATGAGTATGCTCAATAGTATCCAGAGCCTTTCCTCTTCTTAGGTAAGTATCATTCCTGAAGTAAGTTACCTCACGTCCGATTCACTGCAGTGCCACTTGCATATCACACTCCGCTGTCAGAACTGGGGGGACTATGTCTGCCACATGTATGGTCCTCAAGTGGTTGGATTCTGTTTGTAATATATGCTCTTGTGTACTAAGTGCACAGAAGAAGAAATGTTTGTTTTCACCCAGCAACCAGCCAACATCTTCTATTCACGTACTACCTTGCCCTGAAAAAACAGAAGAGAAAAGCTGATTGATTTAAGAATCAAAATCTATTTTCAAACATTTCATGCACAAGGCCCTCTGTAATCCAGGTCAGAACGACACATGAACGTGAGGGAATGGTGGCTACAGGGGAATGTTTGTGTGGGTGTTCTGTGTGCAATTGCTGAGTCATAGGATTGATGGAAATGAGTGTACTCACCTGCATTAGCAGGAAAGCTGGTCTTAAAGCAAACCCGGAGTGAAAATAAACTTAGGAGATTGTGAATTGTATGTGTATTACAGTTAAGAAATAGAACATTAGTAGCAAAGAAAAGAGTCTCATATTGTTTTCCAATACAGGAAGAGTTAAAAAAACTTCAGTTGTTATCAACGCAAAAAAAAAAAAAAAAAAAGCTTCTTTGAGCGAGCTATTTGACCCACTAGGTGGAATACAGTCCTGTTCTTTGAAGCACTTAGACAGCCAAGAAACAGACAGCTTGAGATAAGGTTTTATTGCAGGAAAGTTCAAAGGATCATTATTTCTGCTTTGTCTTATAGCTTAAAAGAAACAGTTTGCTTTAAAACTGCACCTATGAAAGTATGATGCAATGAGACTTTTGTGGCCAGCATAAATGTTTCTAGTTTTCAAAGTTCGCCTCCCCATTGAAGTCTATTGCGGTTCGCGAATGTTTGCGGAGGTTCGGGCCATCTCTAGTGAGCACATTGCCCATCTGCTGTCAGTACAGGTGCCCCAAGAGGTTGTTTTGTGGCGTTAAGTAAAAAAGGTGCCTGATTAGTTTGGGGACCAGATCCAACAGTATTTCCAAAAGTATTCCAGAATCTCAGTAAAGTTACTTATATTTTACTATTGGCTTCCCTAACCTATACTTCACACTAACACTTCCCTACTTATGCCTAATAATAACCTTCCACCAACCTACACCAAACACTAACCCCCTACCTACACCTAACACAAACCTTCCCCCTACTTACACCTAACACTAGCCACCCCCTACCTATGGCCAACACTAACACCGTGCAGCAGCTGTTCTGGGATACCGCTACATTCTGTAGTAGCGTAACTCCAGACACCCAATTTCTCACACCCACCGCAGATTGAGCTCAGCTTACTTACCTCTGACACACTTTCCCCCGCCAAACTTTGTGCCCTGCACACTGAACCCTGCTGCCATATAGTGGAGCCCAAATTACTCAGTCGGTAGTGCCATAGCCTCAGATTACATTGTGGTCTATGGCAATGCCCAGTGTAATGAACAGGACATGTGCCATAATGACCTACTTTGTGTTTAGGGATTAATGACCAACATGAACAACCAGTATCATTCAGTTCCTCCAATCCATTCTCCACTTGTGCTCCTATCCCTCTTAAACAGCAGGTTTGTACAACAATTGTTTTTTAAATTGTTGCCCAGAATGATCCCTAAAAATTGTCAAGAGGAGAATAAAAAACAAGGCTTCTGTTGCTGACACATTGCTTTTAGATAGGAGTGTGAGTGAACTAAAATATATTATGAAAAAGAAATTCTGTCTCCCCACCATTTATTAAAAAGTAACAGGTATTCCTTTAAGTAAGTATAGATATTGTATTTTTCCTGACAGTGTTTTGGTTAATAGTCACCTTAGAGTGGTCTAGTAAATCTTTTTCCAGGCCAAACCCCTTTTCTGAAGAAGACAATGGCATCCCATATATTAACAGTGCCTAATAACGGTAGTATCTATACATTTCTTTATGGTTAGTTAGATGTTTCTGAGTTAATCATACCAGACAGGTGATCCCAGTAGATGCCAAAATCCCATCACAGAAGAGAAATAGCAGTATTCATGTTGTGACACATGTCTGTCAGTAAATCCTTTATTGTTGACCATAAATCCATGTGAAATATCTCTGAGTTTATTTCATAGCAGTGTAAAGTGAAATGGAGCTTAGTAAGTGCTATTAGTCAATCAAGCTGTGCTTAGACAGGTTCTGTAGCCGGAGATGGTGCAGCACTTTATGCTGTATACTTTTTCACTTCCTTTCAAGATGTTTCCAATTTTTTTATGGTTACAGCATTTAATTGAAATGGGTTTAATTGGGGTATATTTGTTTACCACAATGCACTTAAGATTTTAAAAGAAGAAAATGTTTTTTGTATAAGGTGAAAAAGAAAATGTTTGACATCAGCTTGAATGAAACTCACACTTTATAATTCAGTACATTGTAGAACCTCCCTTGTTTGTGGTTAAAGATATGAAATATTATTGTCAAGTGTTTATGATCTATGCACATCTGTATGCTGTATGCTTGACTAATCTTTTGCCAAAATTACTCATATTGTATGTTTCATCATTGTTTGTTTGTTTATTTCTCATAGAAGCAGTGGAAATATGCCTAAAGTGAACCGAATGTGACAGTGATATTGAGGCTGCATATTTATTTCCTTTTAAATGATATTAGTTGCCTGGCAGCTCTAAGGCCCGGTGCACACCAAAACCCGCTAGCAGATCCGCAAAATGCTAGCAGATTTTGAAACGCTTTTTCTTATTTTTCTGTAGCGTTTCAGCTAGCATTTTGCGGTTTTGTGAAGCGTTTTTGGTGTAGTAGATTTCATGTATGGTTACAGTAAAGCTGTTACTGAACAGCTACTGTAACAAAAAACGCCTGCAAAACCGCTCTGAAGTGCCGTTTTTCAGAGCGGTTTGCGTTTTTCCTATATTTAACATTGAGGCAGAAACGCATCCGCAATCCAAAATCTGCAGCAGCCCGGGAGTATACGTTTCTGCAAAACGCCTCCCGCTCTGGTGTGCACCAGCCCATTGAAATACATTACCCAAGCGGATCCGCACCCGCAAACGGATCGCAAACCGCAGCAGAACCGCTCTGGTGTGCACTAGGCCTAATAGTTTATTTGGCTGCAGTAGTGTCTGAATTACACCAGATACAAGCATGCAGCCAATCTTGTGAGTTGATCTGAATTTTCTTGTTCAGGGTCTATGGCTGAAAGTATTAGAGGCAGAAGATCAGCAGGACAGCCAGGCAACTGGTATTGCTTAAAAGGAAATAAGTATGGCAGCCTCCATGCCACTCTCACTTCGGGTTCACTTTAAAAAAATGATTTTTTTTAATGTGACAATAAAAAGGTCTGCAAACCATATGTAACACTGTCACTAAGTTGAATATTTAGAAAAAAATGTAGACCCTATCCTCCCAGATGCAATTATACAATGTAGTAAATGGCTAGAGCTATTCACCAATCACTGTGCTTCCCTGGGTCACATTTTGAATGGCAGTACCTCTGATTGGTGCAACCACTAAACAAGCCAATTTATAACTTCAGGATTTAATTAGGTAGTGGTTACAAGATCCTGTAGCTATAAATTGACACTCATTGCTACTTTTTGGATTCAGATTACTCCTCACAATATGGAAGAAATTCTGATACAAGGAAAGCATCTAAATCTTATAAAGAGGATCAAAGACAGTTCTGAACAGTTATTTTCAAGTCTTGCCTCGGCTAGAATGAAATTTGACTTTTGACTGGACCATTTTAAGTGTTTTAAGTACCTGAATGTTTTAAAATGGTTTAGTCAAAAGTCAGATTTCATTGGGGCCATGCTACAGTTGGTGAATGTGGAGTTGTACTGCCTTGTCCTTTGACCATGTGTTTAGGGCAGTGCTCTCCAGCTTCATACATACCGTAGCACAGGTCTAATTACCCTGTGAGCGCGGTTCATTAAGTAAAATAGCTCTGTTCTTCTCAAATATTAGCATGGGTGAGACCCTCAAGCCCTGCAGTTTGGCAATTCTGGGCCATTGTCCTACTTAAAGATAAATCTATTCTCCCCCTTTTCCACTCCCTCCCACTTCAGGTTTCTTAGAGTTAGATATGTGGCACTGCAATAATGGACAAACATTGTAACTTAAAGTGTACCAGGGACAAGAAGCGTCTCGGGTACCATACTTACCTGGGGCTTCCTTAAAGCAGATCCGAGATGAAATACGAACTATAACAAGTAACTTGTCTATATATCTTATCTAAAGTTTACATAGTTTACACAGCAAATCTAGCTGCAAACAGATTTAATAGAACATGATTATTTCTTCCTGTGATACAATGACAGCAGCCATGTTGTTTGTAAACATTACACCGAGGCAGGCTTATCTGCACCAACAGCACTCAGACTGTGAAAAAAACCTAATCCCTCCTCCTCCCTCCTCCCCTCTGCCTCTGAAATCAATGGCTAGTAACACCTCCTCCTCCCCCTGCCCAGACTGAGCTCTCATGAGCCCTTGCTACTGCCAAGGCTCTCTGTAAACCTGTGGGCATGGTGTATTTAGTTTATAGGGAATTAGAGTATTAAAACAAAAACAAAAAAGTATTTGGCTTGAGGAAAGCCCTATAAACAACAGGAAAGGAACACAATTATGCAATGAGTAAAAGTTCACTTTGGATCCACTTTAAGCTCCCTTGAGCCTTCTCATCCCTCGTCATCTCCCTGGGTGGCTCCTGTTACCTCCAATACTTGCCGAAGGCCTGGCCGAATCGTGCTTCATCGCGCATGCGTGGCTTGGCAAGATGCGCTCCCCTGCTGCACTCCCGCGGATGGGAGCATTCTGCACTTTCACAGTGCCACTGTGCAGGCACAGAAAACTAATAGAGATAGGAGCGTGCTTGGCCCACCGCGCATGTGCGATGAAGCGTGACTCAACCAGGCTTTCAGGCACTATTGCGGGTGAAAGTTGGCAAGGGATCAGCGGCCTCAAGGGGGCTTAAGGAAGCCCCAGGTAAGTATGGAAACTGAGATGCTTCTCATCTCAGGTTATCTTTAAACATCCAGGCTTTTTTAGTGGTAACCCATCTTATGCCTGGTACACACCATGCAATTTCCTGTCAAATTTTGGGTCGAATCGATAATTTCACAAAAAATCAGATGTCCAGAAATCAGATCGGACCTGTAGGAAATGATTGATTCGACCCAATATCTGATGGGAAATTATACGGTGTGTACCAAGCATTAGGATGGAGACCATTATCAGAAATTGGAATATAGCTATCTTCTGTATAATACACAATGTAGTGAATAAGAAACTGGACTGGTCTGATTAAATCAATAGCATGCATGACCTTTCCAACACTGAGAAGATTCTGCTGCACTGTGAAATAGCGGAAGTCAGACTGGCACCTTTTTAATCTGATGTGCTGACAGTTAATTTGAAGAAGATAATTCGCATGGATGCCCATGTAGTCTTCACCAAGACAGCAGCATTTTGAAAACAGTGGTGGTCACTAACATGGAAGATATTCTGTAAATTTCAGCTTGACTTTGAGCTGCATCGCTGTGCATAATCAAAATAATGTAAATATAACAAAAACCTAAAACTAATTCAGACTGCAGGGCACAGTAGAGACTTATGAATGCTTCACAATAATTGTAAATACATTTGGAATACACATGCATTATTTTACAGGAAAGGAAACTGACCATAAAAAGGAACATGTTAATGTAATAATGAGCGGGTATTGTCATTTTCTCTTCATTTCATGTTTCATGAAAATTTCACGTATGTTTGAGAAACATATGGACATGAAAAAATACATAATCACATAGATTAGAATATATGTAAAAAAACCATTGGCATTCTTTGACAACTGTATTGAAGTCCATGAGCTTGAGAAAAGTCATTTTTGCACAAATGAGCACAATTGTTAAAATGTACACATTGATGGGAAAATGACTTAAATTGCAACATTTTAGCTTGTCCCTACTAACTACAAGTAGTAGATATAATTTGGAGAAGGAAGAGCCTAGATCAGTGATGGCTAACCTTGGCACTCCAGCTGTGACAAAACTACAAATCCCATCATGCCTCTGCCTCCCCGAGCTATGCTTAGAGCTGTCAGAGTATTGCAATGCCTCATGGGACTTGTAGTTCCACCACAGCTGGAGTGCCAAGGTTAGCCATCACTGGCCTAGATGATGAGGACACTGCGCTTGGTTCTTTTATTGTTGAAAATTGTACGGTATTTTGTCATTTCTGAGATCTGCCATGCTGTTTGCCTGGAACCACTTACCTCTGTGCATTGTCCATTGCTTTCCTCGCCCCCTTTTCTCCCAAGGTCCCCATAATCACTTTTTGAAAAATGTGACTTTTGGCTTAAAGGGCATCTGAGACGAAGTAAGTAAAACAATTGATACTTACTTATACTTCCTGCACCCCATGTACGCCGCTACCTCCCTCGCCATTCTCCCTGGCAGGCGCCCTGCTAGAGTGGAACCATAATACCAGGTGAGATAGAATGTAGACAAAGGGAGTGGCTAGGGACAACAGGGGGGTGGGGGGTTGGGGGCACTGGCATATATGGGGCTGGAGGAAGACCCAGTTAAGTATCAATTCTTCTTAAGAATTCTTCTTCCTATCACCCTCCCATTCCCTCCTCTTCCCCAACCCATTAGGAGAGTTAATGGATAGATAATAAGGAGGAAATTGGAGGGAACAACTCTGCAAGCCTGCCTCTTCTGGCTTGCAGAACACACAGAGGTATATGTATCCAGCAAAACATACATCTGTACTTACTTTAAAGGGAGCCTGAGCAGTGGAAAAAAAATGAAATCTGGACTTACCTGGGGCTTCCTGCAGCACCCCGTAGCCAGCAAAGTGCATCCTTTTGGTTCCTTCTGTGAACAGCTGATGGCTCTGGCATGTGTGCTCTCGGTACACACCTGACACGTCATCGCCCCGGTCGCCATAAGCATCCTGCGCATATGAGGTTCAGTCTTTAGAGATCAGCTGAAGTTGCCGGATGCAGGGGGACCTCGCGGGTTATGGGGGCTGTAAGAAGCTCCAGGTAGTTCCAGATTTCATTTTTGTCCACTGCTCAGGGTCCCTTTAAGTAGCTTTGCCTTGGGTCAGGTGTCCTTTGCACCCATGCCAAGATCTCTCTGTTTAGTAGAGAAGATAGCCAATGATAGGGAAAATGGGCAGAGCTCTGGCTAATTAATGATTTCTTTAATTTAATGTTCACAACTTACAGTAGGTGTCTTTTTACTATCTTGCATTACAATGAAAGTGTAACGGGTTCTAAGAAACAAATATGTAAGTTTCGGTTTTTTTACTAGCAGCATATAAACACAACACGGAGCAGACTGAGCAATGTATCCATTGTTTGCACACCTGTAGTGTTGAATTATCTTGTGGCAAACTGTCATATACACATAACCCCTTTACACATAAAAAGAATGAATGTCAGTTAAAAAATAAATGTCACTTTTGCACATAAATATAACCTTGATAATTCCAATGAACAGACGTTAACAGGCATTCTCATCTTGTTAATTGGATTTGTAACCTCCTGTATCCACGGTGCTATTGTGAGGATGCTCTGTGTCATAGCGATCTCCAATGATGCATGTTGTGGCCTTAGCATTATAAATAATGTGAGGATATGTTTGTGTTTACAGTTTAGGTAAAAGAGCGTGAATGCAGATAGCCAGTGACTTCTCTGTGACCTCTGTGACATTAATCGTAGTGTGATTTTCATTGGCACAATTTCCTTAAAGGCCCCTGATTTATATGATTTAGAGGATATCTATCAGAAGATTCACAGAGATAGCTTGGAGCTGATAATCATGGGGAAATCTTCTTGTCCTGATGTCTACATATACTGACATTGCTAATATGTAATTTCCTAAAATAGCCAGGCTTAATTCTACTGTATTATCAGAAGCAAAACATACAGTCAAGGACTTTGCAGTTCAATAGCCTGACCATATGATTTGTGAGGGCTTCAGGAATACAAATGTTTTTTTATTTTTTTTCCTCTTTTCCTTGCTTCTATACTATCTTTTACAAAGAATATTTGTGTGCTATATATAATGAAATTGAAAAGATTATTTTTAACCACTTTCCCCACCACTACAGTATATCTACGTCAGCTGTGGCACCCTCCAAGCCACAGCGACGTAGATATACTGACCTGGCTGCAGCCCTGCTGTGCACGGTCGGGTGCGCTTCAGAGCGCACCCTCCGGCACTGTCAGCTGCAATACTAATTGGCGGAAGGGAACATGTTCCCTTTTGGCCAATTAGTCCACCCCCCTCCCATGAACGATCGCTGCAGTAGTGAACTGCAGCGATCCTTCATCTGTCCCCCTCGGCGCACAAATAGTAAAAAAAAATGCACAAGCAGGCAGTCACACTCACCTACTTCGTTCCTGCGACTGTCCTGAAGTCTTATCCTCCGATCCCCGCTCTGCAGTCAGCCGCATATTGCCGGAAACCCGGGTCCTGGCTTGATGACGTCATCAAGCCGGGACCCGGGTTACCGGCAATATGCGTCTGACTGCAGAGCGGGGATCGGAGGATCAAACTTCAGGACAGTCGCAGGACCGAGGTAAAGTGAGTGAGACTGCCTGCTTGTGCATTTTTTTTTACTATTTCTGCACGGAGGGGGCTGTCCTTATGGGGGGGGGGGCATCTGGCTATCGATCCTGGGGGGTGGGGGCAGGATATATAAAAGGGGGGTTCATGTTTGCTGGGGGGCATCTAATTAACTAAGGGGAGGGGGGGATTTACTAATTTGGTGTATCTGGGCACCTGGGGGGGGGGCAATAATCATATACTGGGGGCATATTTGACTATAATGGGGGGCAGTACTAATCCTAGGGGTACATCTGGCCATAATGGGGGTAATCCTGTTCCGGGGACACATATGGCCATGAAGAGGGGCACTATTCCTGGGGGTGCGTCTGTCAATCTTTTCTGGGGCTTTCAAACGCAGGGGACATATGTGGCTATGCTAGGGGGGCTGATATTGGGGACACATCTGGCTATACTGGGGGAGGCGGTGATACTGGGGACACATCTGGATATCTATACTGGGGCAACTTTAACTGGCGGCACAGTTTTTATGTCAAATCGCACTTTTTATTTTCAAATAGAATTGGTCAAAATGTGGAAATAATGCATTTTTTAAAATGTTCCCACTTTGTTCCATTAAAATGCATAGAAAGGAACATTTCACTTCGTACCAAATACCCCCCAATGAAAGCTTAGTTTGTCTTGAAAAAAACGATATATAGATCATTTAGGTGGCATGAGTAGAGATGAAGTTACTGCTGATTAAAAAGGGACACCGCTAAAGCGTCAAAACTGCTCTGGTCAATAAGGGGAAAACAAGGTCTGGATGCGAAGTGGTTAAAATATTCAACTGCATGTGTACAATCATATATTTACCTTTTTTATTTACTTTGCATCATGATATTTTTTTTTAAATAGAAGTGTGTTAGTGCTAATGTGGTTTTAAAAAGCATTTGCACTGTTCATAAGGCACCTACATGGATACAAAAGGGAAAAAGCAAGTATAGCATATCATTTAGAGCAGACCTGATGTCTTGTACAGCACACAATGAAAAGTGTTCATTCCGCATATAAGTGCTGTAAAAGTCGACTGCAGTGTGCCCTGTGTGTTTGTTTAGCTACATCAGAGTGTAAATAGCCTTATCAGTAGCTGTGACTCACAGCATTACCTTAGCTCTGCACTGCTCTGCAGAAAAGTTGAGGCTTAACCCTTTATGTGCTCCCTGCACAGTTCATCCTGTTAAAAGTTTGTTTAGGATTTCCATAAATTGTAATGAGGATTTCCCCCCCTAAAGGTTATCATGCTGTGGATAATCTTTTAAAGCAGAGAGGAATTTCGGAGTTTAGATCCATTTTAAGCCTATTTCTCTGAAATCAGTCCTCCACACTACTTACGACTAGAAAACATCAATGTAATTAGTACTGCTTACAAAGGAGAACATCCATTAGAGACTGATTGAAAGCCAATGAACTTTCTATCTCAGACCAGTGCCATGTTTAGTAGCAGAATCATACTGAAGCTTGAGAACTTCTTTGGTGCAACATTTTGAGATCCAGAACTTTGTCAAACAAATATACAAAACTGAGAGATAAAAAAAAATCAGATTGTATTAATTATCATTGATAAAAAAATTTCAATTTTAAAAAAGGTATGGAACCACTATCTCGACTACCTATAGCACCACAACACACTCAAATCTTCTCACAAGCAAACCAGGCCAAAGGAAAGCATACTTCAGCCAACCAGCAGTCAATGTCCACTTCAGGGAAACCCAGCATCCATCACCTGTAGACAAGCTTGGGAGGTAGCGTTCATGCATTGGAAAAGCAGTAAAAGGAGCATAAGGAAAAGCAGATTTGGAAAATAGTCACTGAAGGCAATATAGCCTCACAAGCATGGCAGCTGCAACATAGGCAAGCTTGGTGTATAATTCAGTCTCTGTTCATTGCAATTTAATGTCAGAGTCCACATATCAGTCATGAGCAGTGTTGACCCCAGCCTTGTATCAGTGTGAACAGCATAGATGGGCTCAATGGCGAGGTTTTGCAAGTCCAAATTGAGCTGAAGGATGGACACAGAACCTGTGTAGAGTATACCCTTCGTTGGTATGAAGGACAGCTGTCAAGCAAGTGCTGTGATGATGCAATTGGAGCGAGGCGGTAGAGTGAGACAGGCAGGGAAAGGAGAGCTGGGTGGGTCACAACATCCAGAGTGTGTCATGCTGGCTTCTTATATGTTCCTCAGGGGGCGTGGTCACACACACTTACAGCATCTAATCATTTATCCGGCACTGCTACCAATCACACGCCTGGCTCTGGATGCACTAAACTAAGCCGAGGGCTGGGTGCACTAAAGTTTAGTCAAGCTGCAATAGCCAGCACATAAATTGCCAGATAACCGCACCTCTCTTTGGGCAACTTGCCATGCTTCATGAGGGGCCTGTACAAAGTTAAAAACTTCTCAAGGGAGTGACATTTTAAGTGAGGTTGTAAGAAGTGACCAATACCAAACAGCACCTAGCTTATAAATGGGTGCATACATTTGAGGACATGTGCAATTGCATCTGTAGTTCTAGAATTAGCACGGGCTGAAACCAGGTCCTCTATCCTACAAAAAGACATTGGTTCCACATAATAATGCTATTACGTGCAGGCTTTCTCATGCCAGCTTCTAACACCTGGGGGCACACATTTGCTATGTGACTTGGGAGCTGCATTACCCAGTAGGGAGAGCATTGCACGGAGAACCCCAAGCACCATAGTTATGGTGCAGTCCTATCACACCAAATTCAGAGCAGACAAATATGTATGCTCACTCTGGCTTATGTGTATTGTGGTTTCCTGAGACCCCATATACAGTGGGTTGCAAAAGTATTCTGCCCCCTTGAAGTTTTCCACATTTTGTCACATTACTGCAACAAACATGAATCAATTTTATTGGAATTCCACGTGAAAGACCAATACAAAGTGGTGTACATGTGAGAAGTGGATCGAAAATCATACATCATTCCAAACATTTTTTACAAATAAATAACTGAAAAGTGGGGTGTGCATAATTATTCAGCCCCCTGAGTCAATACTTTGTAGAACCACCTTTTGCTGCAATTACAGCTGCCAGTCTTTTAGGCTTCTTGCACACCAAGACGTTGTGTTAGGTGCCACGTTAAGGTCGCATAACGTGCACCTAACACAACGTATGGTGCTGCAAAAGCCGACGGTAGAGTGAGCCGCGTTCGGCGGCTCGATTCCTATAATGTCTCCCAGAGTGGCGCTGATTGGCCAGCGGGACCACGTGATGCGGAGCGAGACACTCCGCATCACGTGGTCCCGCCGGCCAATCAGCTGCCGCCAGTGCAGTGAATATTAAGTAGCCATGTGCGCGGCTACTGTAGCTGGCTCTCCCCGCCTCCTCTCCGCCCCCCACTGCGCATGTGCAAACAGTCTAACGCGGCTATAGCCGCTCCAACGCCATAGCATGCTGCACTTTGCACTGAACGTGCAGCATTACATGTAACGCAACGTGGGCTGTGTGAACAGCCCACTTGTGTTACATTGCTGTGCGTTGGGGGAGCGTTACAGGCGCACGTAACGTCTTGGTGTGTAAGCAGCCTTAGGGTATGTCTCTACCAGCTTTGCACATCTAGAGACTGAAATCATTGCCCATTCTTCTTTGCAAAACAGCTCCAGCTCAGTCAGATTAGATGGATAGCGTTTGTGAACAGCAGTTTTCAGATCTTGCCACAGATTCTCGATTGGATTTAGATCTGGACTTTGACTGGGCCATTCTAACACATAGATATGTTTTGTTTTAAACCATTCCATTGTTGCCCTGGCTTTATGTTTAGGGTCATTGTCCTGCTGGAAGGTGAACCTCCGCCCCAGTCTCAAGTCTTTTGCAGTCTCCAAGAGGTTTTCTTCCAAGTTTGCCCTGTGTTTGGCTCCATCCATCTTCCCATCAACTCTGACCATCTTCCATGTCCCTGCTGAAGAGATGCACCCCCCGAGCATGATGCTGCCACCACCATATTTGACAGTGGGGATGGTGTGTTCAGAGTGATGTGCAGTGTTAGTTTGCCGCCACACTTAGCGTTTTGCATTTTGGCCAAAAAGTTCCATTTTGGTCTCATCTGACCAGAGCACCTTGTTCCACATGGTTGCTGTGTCCCCCACATGGCTTGTGGCAAACTGCAAACGGAACTTCTTATGCTTTCTGTTAACAATGCCTTTCTTCTTGCCACTCTTCCATAAAGGCCAACTTTGTACAGTGCATGACTAATAGTTGTCCTATGGACAGAGTCTCCCAACTGAGCTGTAGATCTCTGCAGCTCGTCCAGAGTCACCATGGGCCTCTTTACTGCATTTCTAATCAGCGCTCTCCTTGATCGGCTTGTGAGTTTAGGTGGATGGCCTTGTCTTGGTAGGTTTACAGTTGTGCCATACTCCTTCCATTTCTGAATGACCGCTTGAACAGTGCTCCGTGGGATGTTCAAGGCTTTGGAAATCTTTTTGTAGCCTAAGTCTGCTTTAAATTTCTCAATAACTTGATCCCTGACCTGTCTTGTGTGTTCTTTGGACTTCACGGTGTTGTTGCTCCCAATATTCTCTTAGACAACCTCTGAGGCCCTCACAGAGCAGCTGTATTTGTACTGACATTAGATTACACACAGGTGCACTCTATTTAGTCATTAGCACTCATCAGGCAATGTCTATAGGCAACTGACTGCACTCAGATCAAAGGGGGCCGAATAATTATGCACACACCACTTTGCAGTTATTTATTTGTAAAAAAAATGTTTGGAATCATGTATGATTTTCATTCCACTTCTCATGTGTACACCACTTTGTGTTGGTCTTTCATGTGGAATTCCAATAAAATTGATTCATGTTTTTGGCAGTAATGTGACAAAATGTGGAAAACTTCAAGGGGGCAGAATACTTTTGCAACCCACTGTATTTTGTCCCTGTGTAAAAACAAAACAAAACAAAACAAAAAAAACACAGGGGGTTCTAATATTTATAATATATGAGTTCTTCAGGGCTTTTCTGCAGGACCTCCATCTTCACCAGGAGCCTTGATTACAGTATGGCTCATTTCTTATTGGTTGTGCTTGCAGTTTTCTTTCTTTCCTGAAGAATGTCAGGAGGAAGTCCATCTTCTTCTAGGTCTTCTGCTTCACTAATGGGCTGCTGCTGACGCCTCCACTATATCTACATCTTTTGAGGTTGCACAATTGAGTATCAATAGAGGAAAAGCTGTTGGCAGCCCTTTAGTTGATTAGAAAACATTGAATAGGATGGACTTCCTCCAGATACCATTTAAAGAAAGCAATATAGAACACTGTAAGCAACATGCTGCAACCCAAAATGCTGTAAGGGGGTGGGGTCACAGTGTGACGTTTAAATGTATTCTGAGTTTGTGGGGATGCCTTTTTTACACTACAAAAGCACAGATCTGCTGTGTGTTATTAGTGTATGCTTATTGTGGCAGGTCTTATAGCAGTCCTTAAAGGTTATGTGGTCTTACCTGTGACATGACAAGATACACATGTGTATGTACAGTCCCAAACATACAGGTTGTGGTCCTTTTCTATTTTTTCACTGTAAGAGCTAAGAATTCAGGAATACAAATTATATTTTCTCTTCAGTCAGGCTAGAGAGGTACCATAGCTTAGCTCTTACCAGTAACAAGTCATAAAGCTTTTTCATCGCACAAAAATACTTATGAGTGCAGAAATGAGATTTAAAGGTCAGTACATAGCAGCTGAAGCGGTGGAACATTAAAATACTGTTTCTAAGCTTTTAATCACAAAATAAACTGTGTGTGGGATTCTAGAAAAGTCTTAGTCAGGAGTAAAATCATAGATATTGATATAAGATTATAGAATTGTTTATATCATCAGTTTATTTTCAGTTCAGGTTTGCTTTAAAGAGTAACTGTCAGGCTGAAAAAGCTAATTCAAACCTCTATTCTCCTGTGTTAAACAGTTTAGAAGGAAGCCAAAAAGGCAATACTGAAGTTAAAAATCTCTCTTACTTTGATGTTTGTTGAATAGCAATCCTCTTTATTCCCAAGCTCCTAAGGAGGCTGACAGGCCGCATAACAGATACTGCAGAGCATGCAGGGGCTGCTTGTTCTCCCTATTGCACTCCCTTGGTCCTCCCCTTCATTTCCCTATCCTGCCCTAAGGCTGCTTTCACAGTGGGAAGTTACAGGCTTATGTTACAGCAGCTTGTAACTTGCAGCCCAACTCACTGCACTGAAAAATCAATGTGCTGTTCACAGTGCACATGTTCTGTTAGAGTATACTGCAGGAGTCCGCTATTGTTCCTAGCCACATGGCTAATTAATATTCACTGCACAGTAGTGTTGTCTGGATCATGAACATTAGGATATTTGATCCGGATCTTTTTTGTGAGTCAAATCATCCGAGATTCGGTTCACAGTGGATGTCTGGAAGAAACAGGAACTGCAGCATCTCTCACTCTGCTGCAAATCATTCACAGATTCGGTTCAAAGATCCGGATCTTTTTAATGATCCGATTTGAATCAGAGTGCCAGACAAAATGCCCGTTAGACCAGAGACTAGTGGGAGTGTCTGAGGGCTGGAACTTGGGAGGGCTAAAAAAATCATCAATCAGGAAGCAGGGTAAGGGAGGATATTACATCACAATTGGCTTCATACAAGACAGTCAAACATGGAACCTGCCATGAGCTGTCAGGAGCATCAATCTCTGCAAATACTATATAAAAATTCTGTGAAATCCAAACGTGGACAGTGAAATGCATATGTAATGTAAGTACAGCCAATATTTAGCTACTGATACAGTATATGTGTTTTTTTTCTCTGAGACCCTATACCTAACAGCTCCTCTTTAAGCCAATCACGCAAGCAGGGAGAAAGCATTCAAGAATCACTTTATTAATCACTTTATTTCAAACTGTGTTAATTGGTGCAGTATTTTTATATGTATTAATTTATGTGCATAATTAGGTGCTAATTAATACAGAACCTTGCCTGTGCCTTTTTATTTTTTGTGAATGATGAGGTAAACTGACGCTTAAAAATACAAATCTTAAAAATTTAATAAAAACAGTAATGTTCACTTAAGTAAGTTATTCTTTTTTTTTTTATTTATTTTTGTATTTATTTTTTAACGTTTTTCTTTAGTTCTGCTGATTATTTAGATCTTGAGGTTTAGACAGCTCTGCAGATTGGAGATCAATCAGCAAATCAAAGGCTCCTTTCCCTTTCATTAGTGGATTTGCACTTTGTAAATTAACAGAAACCCCCAGAGTTCTCAAGTATTTCCCAGTGAGATCTCATCTGCCTAATTCTGCTAATCTCTTTGCCTTATCAAGTTAAATATCACATGCAGAACAAAAAGTATTGGTTACTTTTACTGCAAATGTATTGTTATAGGTTCACTAATAGTTAAAAAGGCACAAGACAATAACACGTTTCTTAGTGAATCAGAATTTCCAGCCATCATTTCAGTGAAAACATTGCTTCACTCAGAGCTATCTGTATAAATAGTACAAGCCATTCTTGCATCTAATCTCATTTAAGCTACTGTGAATAAGGTCTTTGCCATTCCAGTTCTAAGAACCATATTAATTTCTGTTGGTTTCGATTTTTTTTTAGTTCTGCAAACTGTGCTCACATTTACCTCCAACCCAAAACGTCATCCTGCTCTTCAGCCCCAGCCTCTTTTTTTCTGATCATCTGTATGTTGTGATCATCTGCTATTCGTTCCAGATCTAGTCTAGCATGAGGATATCTCTTTAGCAGTAGTGGTACTTCTGGGATGTGTAATATCGCTGACGCTCACTGCAAGCCATAGCTTTGCCAAACCTCAGGAACCAGGGGAGGAAAAAAGGAAAAAGTAAACATCAGGAGCCAGATAGTGTAGTACTTCCAGGCAATGAATTATTGTGTGAAAATATAAATACTACTTACTACTGCTATTAGGCAACCACAGTATCAGGCAGGTGGAGAATTCTGTCTCCACATGGATTGGGTATCCTCTTTAGGGTAGGTTGGGTCGCACTGCAGAAAAAGGACCACTGGATAATTACCATAGAGGACTCCCCTGGGGGAGGAGAAAACTGTACCTACAATGGGAGGAGGCGCCCCAATGTAGTATGCAATAGGCAAACTTGGGTAATGAAACAGTCTTACTTCAGGGATGAGGTTTAAAGGTAATAATTTTATTGGACACAGAAAAGGACGACACATTTTGTGGGACCTGCCCACTTTTTCAGGTCTATAGTACAGTGTCTTATGCAGCTGCACACACTGACTAGGAGTGCATATGGGAAGGATCCAATATTACACAATAGATTGCAATTATTAATATAAATACAGATAATTATAATCATAAATTAAAGTCATACCGTCATCGCTACTACCACCATGCTCACCATTGCCGTCACAACCACCATTAACATCATCACCATCAGCAGCAGTAGCACCACCTCCTCCATTATCTTCATCATCCTCACCCTGGCTATCATCAAGAGTGCCATCATCATGTTTAAATCCTACTTCATGTGTGTACAAAATGTACTCATTGGCAGGGGTCACACTTGTCGGCTTTCGTGCGCGTTTTCTGCACAGAAAAACTAATTTCAACTGAGAACTCATGTTAATCAATGGGCGAATTCGCACGCAGTAAAAAAAAAACTGACATCTTGCGCAATTTGTCAGTTTTCTCTATAAATTACATTAGCTGCTGTAGGGCAGGGGTCACACTTCTCTTTCAGTTTTCTGAAAATTGTAGAAAACTGAAAGACAAGTGTGACCCCTGCCTTAAAGAAAATAAGCAAGGATGAAGAATATGTCTATTGCTGTGTTCTGACTATGAGGTCTAAACAGCAGAGCAAATGGCAGAGACACTAAGGCACCAACTTATTCACTGAGGCGGTACATAGTTCCGAATACGCTAAAAAGGGGTAGCAACAGCTCATGCAGTCATAAGACATTTGACAGACATCCTCTTGAATTATTCAACAAATAGTTTGTAGCTACCCACACTGGCAAGCCTTCTGCTCTTGACTGACTTTACCTGACTGTCACAAAAGCAAAATAGATTATGTAAGATCATTGTGTCAGACAAAATACTTAGGTCTGAAAATGTATAGTCTAATGTACATGATTTAGTACCGAGTACCAAGGCTTCAGGACAGGGAAAGCCTGTCTATGGTAAACCGTATGTATTCCTATTTCTGTATAGCAAGAGGACAGTGAATTGTTGGTCATCCTTAAAGAGGAACTGTCGAGAAAATCGTAAAATTTAAAACACATACAAATAAGACGTCTGTTTCTTCCTGAGTAGAATGAGCCATAAATTACTTCTCTCTTATGTTTCTGTTACTTACAGTAAGTAGTAGAAATCTGACATTACCGACAGGTTTTGGGCAGGTCCATCTCTCCATAGGGGACTCTCAGCATGGCTTTTATTGTTTATAAATATACTCCCTAAAAAAGATTTATATAAAGATGCTGACTAGCCTCCCTGCTCACTGTACACTTTTTTGGAAGTTGGATGGAGCAACTGCCATTCACTAAGTGCATTTTGAAAATAAAGAAATCTCTGTGAACCCCCCATGAGGATATGGGCTAGTCCAAAAGCTGTCGGTTCTGTCAGATTTCTACTATTTACTGTAAGTGACAGCAACATAGGAAAAAATAAATTTATGGCTCATTTTACTCTGGAAGAAATGTACTTCTTAATTGTATATATTTACATACATATCTTAAATTTTAAGATTTTTTGCGACAGACGTCCTTTAAGCAAATACATGTGATAGTCACCACAGGTTAGCACCTGATTTTACAGGTTCTCTTTAAAGCAAATTTTTTGTTCTATTTCAATGGCTGGGTGCACATGACATGACCTCATCTTTGAGACTAAGATTTTCCATTAGTGATGAGTTAATATATTTCCATATCATGAAAATGTTATTTTATGTATTATTTATGTTTAGCTATGAATATTTGTTTGCATATTTCACAGTAGAAGAAACATTTTAAAATGCAAATATAGATGCAAATTTTTACCTTCACATTCCTGTGTATCTCCCACAAAAAAATGAATAAAATAAAAGCTGTTTGTGTGGTTTGCAGACTTATTTGACATGGTAAGACAGATCATTCCATTTATGCTGACCATATACATACAGATCTTTATACAAACTTCTAAAATAAGCTAAAATAAAATGCAATCTTTCAAAATTATTATAAAAAGAGATAAACTGTATCAAATGAATATTTTAAAGAAAACTATTTGATTGACTCATCAGGAAGCACTTTACACTGGGGTGAAGTTAGGGTTAAGCATCAGGTATGAGTTAACAAGCTACGGTAAGGTATCAGGAAGCTGTTTACATGGGGTGAGGAGTTAAGGTTAGGCACCAGGGTTAGGATTAGTCTTTAATAGCATTGCTCTAGTGGTAAAACTTCTTACACCATAGATAGGTATTCTTGTAAGCATAGTTTACATCATGCATTTCAAACTTTGGCCTACAGGCCAAATCTTGCTCAAATTGAATGCAGCAATATATTTCAAAATGCACAACCTCATTGCTGTGCTCTAGGACAGGGTTGTCATACAACGTAGGCTGAAATTGAACACTGGGAGAAGTCTTGGGCCAACCTCAATGTCTGGTAGCCACCTCCCTTCCTTATAAACCTCCCTGGGGTTGAATGCCCCCTCCCGCCGTACAGTTCCGTGGTGTCTAGTACCCCTCTTCTCTCCCCTATTCAGTTATCTGGTGGTTGGAGGTCCCCCACCCTTCCCTATACAATTTCCTGCTGTCTGGTGCCCTTCTCCGCTACACTATACAGTTCCCTGGTGTCTAGTGGTCCTCCCTCTACCCTTTACAGTTCCCTGGTGTCTAATGCCTCCTTCCTCCCCTATACAGTTTCCTGGTATCTAGTGCCCCCCCTCCTTTATAAAGTTCCTTGGTGTCTATGGCCCTGCCCCTACATCTAATCAGTTCCTTAGTGTTTAGTGGTTCTCCCACCCATATACAGGTACTTGTGCCTAGTGGTCATCTCTCACCTATACAGTTCACTGGGGTCTAGTGGACTCTTCCCTTCCCTATTCAGTTCCTTGATGTCTAGTACCCTCCCTCCTCTGTACAGTTCCTTGGTGTCTAGTGCTTTACCTCTCCCCCTATATGGCTTCCCTGGTGATCTAGAGCTTAACCTCCAATGCAGCTTTCCTGGTGGTCTAGAGTGGGCCACACATAATGCAAAGTGGGGTAACCACTTGCAGGCCAAATTTGATGGTTCTACGTGCAGAGTATTCCTTTTGTATATAAACACCCTCCTTTACATGTCCATTGCCCAGCTCCTGCAGGAGATGATGCAAACAGACATGGTATGAAGGCATTGCTGTAAGGAGCGATGCCGAATCAAGAGGTAGCTAAAAGTGTGCCCCACTGAATCATTCAAAATTTACTTTAAAGAGTATTTTTCAACTGATGTTTTTAAAGCAAATGCAGTCACTTAAGTTAAAGTCTCACAAAATATCAAAAGCATAAATTCTCAAAACCAGAAATGTCCTCAGAGAGGAAAACCATTGACTTATAGAAAAGTCTGCCTGGCTAATCATGACATTTGGGAGACAGAGCCTACCTTAGCCTGTTCATGACCTTGTTTGGCCTTGTATGCAAATGAATCTTTCTCAAGCAGAACACATTTATTTGCATATAAAATCAGGCAATGACATCACAAAGAAGACAAAACAACTCATATGAAATGTATCTGCGTCTTAATTTATGGCTCGGTGATAAAGACTGAAATTTTCATTAGGGGCAATTAACATTGCTGAATTCAAAATCCAGTCAAAGATACGGTTTAATTTTTGTGAGGTTCTTGGCATTTGACATGTGCTGCTTTGCTTTTTGTTTTGGCTTTGTATGTATTTTTGTGCTTCTCTTTATGCATTCTCAAACATTTACACAAAGGCAAAAAGAGGGACTAAATATATATATAAAAAAACGTATTAACATGTACTAAAAATATACTCCACAAAACTTAAAAAATACATATTAATGTGTATGCATTTAAATAGAATTGGGTTAAATAGTGCAAAAATAGTCATTGGGGTTGTGAAGCTCCAAACAACACAACTAAATTTAGAATTTATATTCTTCCATTTCTTCAGAAATTCTGATGGAGACAAAGCGAGTATTTATCTGTTTGAGGCAAACTGCGTTTTATACGGTTACTTCTGTATTGCTTTCTTTTTCAGTTTTCAAAACATTTTGTCATTGTGTCTTTGAGAAGTGCTGTTCTTCCCCAGTCTGTTTCCCACTCTGAGAATTGCTGGGTTTGCTGGCCACTTTCCACAGCATTTGTTGTGTGCAGCTAAATGTAGTGCAGTGTGACCTGTACATTCTGTGACTTAGATGTTTAAGCCTATAAGTATGATAAATCCTAAAACTAGAGGAAGGCCATTAATGTGACAGCTGTGTATATCATTCAGGGAATGGAAGAAATGCTGCTGACATATTTTTGTCATAGAAAGGCCATTTAATTGAAGAACACATACATTAGCTTCTCCAATAAGGTAGAGGAAAAAAAGTAATAATGAATAAGTGCGAAACACAATAACTCACATCGATCAGTCAAATGTCATTGTGCTGCAGCCAGATGATTTCAGTTCACTATAGCCAGTCAAATGAACTCTGACTGGTTGCCATACTGTTCAGGGGTGTAACTAGAGGAGAGCAGCCCCTGCGACTGCAAGGAAGCCCAGAGCTGGAAGTGGGCCACAACTGCTACTTGACTCCCTCCGATAAATGGTCCAGCCTTCAGGTCAGGTGGTTTTGTGGCAACACTTGCTATTGGAGTGAAGATTTTGATGTCCACACTTGTTTTATGACCCTTGCAAGATGTGTGCCCAGGCTGTGAGTGTCACCAGGGGTAAGCAAGGGAAAGAGTGAGACATTGGAGCTCCCATCAAAGTTTTGCTGGGGAGCACCATGATTTGTAGTTACACCCTTGATAGTACTTTTTGTTTTCTTTATAAACTTGTGTTTATTTCTGTTAAGTTATTTGTATCTCTTTATGATTCTGTCAGTTGGGTAATCAAGCAGCTTTGACTCAGCTTTGAGTTATTTTACAAGCATGGTCACTACAAGGAATAGTTTGGAAAACCTACTGCTTATGTGTAAAAGAGTGTGCACTGCTTAAAGGAATACTATCGATTCACATATTTTTTTCAATTGACACAGGAATTGTTTGGGAAGTGCTGCTAAGTACTGGTGTATACATTTTAGTAGCAACTTCTTTGTTTACTGTTATCAAAATACATTCAAACTTTACTGATGCCAAAACTGATGGCTGACTGAACCATGAGGAGAGGGGAAATTCCCCTCACACTTGATCAGTTAACTCTATGTGTAGCTCTGTGTGTGACAGAGAAGAGAGCTCCCAACAGCTGCAGCTTCTGAGTCCTGTGTTTCTGACTGACGTGTCTGAAGAGAGCAGAGGAAATGTAACTAATTCTCACAGCATTTCATACTGTTTTTGCTTTCAGAGTTTGATATGTTTGATATTTGCTTTCTGTAGTCTGATATGCAACTCTGGCTGTGCATTGAAGCAGACACCCCTTCTGCAATTGATTTGTCCCAATATAGCTTAATCCTACCCTCAATAAATTTCAGTTTTTGCCTCTGATATTTAACATGAAAAGTAGGAAAATGTTTACACAGCTACATTATTTGCACACTGTCATTTTAGAACACTTGGGTATTGATAGTATTCCTTTAAGGCGTAATCTAGTGAATTCACACATAGGCCCATATGCAATTTACATTTTCTCCTAGGTGATATTTTCACAATTTGTAATTAAAATGCCTTTTAAACTGCCAGCAAGCAAACACATACTCAAAATAATTTTTTACAGTAATGTTTCACGTATTTTTGGGTACTTTTTCAATTGCAAAGTGCTAAAAAGTTATTATAAATTGAAGATTAAAATGTATCTCCAAGGAGAAAACTCAGGTGAAAAAGTGAATTGCATATGGCCCTTTGGCCCATATGAAATTAACTTTTTCCCCTGAGTTTTCTCCTAGGAGATCATTTTTCATTTTCTATTAAAATGACTTTCCAGCACTCAGCAATTGAAAAGGTACCTACAATTAAGTAATAGAGTACTATCAAAACTATTTTAAATATTTTCTTGCTTGCTGGGGGTTTAAAAGGCATTTCATTTACACGTTTAAAAATATCACTTAGGAGAAAACTCTGGAGAAAAAACGAATTGCATATGGGCCCTTGTCATAAAATGTCTTTTAAGCCACCAGCAAGCAAGAAAATACTCAAAATAACATTGATAGTACTTTTTGACCAGCTCTTGGGTACTCTTAATTGTAAAATGCTCCTAGGAGAAAACTCAGGAGAAAAAGTTAATTGCATATGGGCCATGGAGTTGATTCACAATGCTTTTCTCCTGAATTATCTCACCTGACTTATTTTTCACCTCAACTACACTGAGCAAAAATATAAACACAACACTTTCGGTTTTGCTCCCATTTCGTATAAGCTGAACTCAATGATCTGAAAGATTTTCTACATACCCAAAGACCCATTAATCTCAAATATTGTTCACAAATCTGTCTAAATCTGTTGGCCAATAACGGTCCAATTTCTAGCGAAAAATAGTTTGAGCGATCAGAAATTCTGATCGGACGAAAAATCGTTCACTACACCATCAACTAACCAATCATTGCTTCCTACCTATCACGACCACCAAGAAAATCCAAATTTTCGTTCGATGAAAATTCATTCGGGCGACATTTTTTTCACTCGTTCATAATCGATTGTGTCCACCAATGGAGATTATTTACAACCAATCCGATCAGAATTTCTGATCGCTCTAACGATTTTTCGCTAGAAATTGGACCCTTAGTGGCTAGCTTAAGTGAGCACTTCTGCTTTGCCGAGATAATCCATCCCACCTCACGGGTGTGGCATATCAAGGTGCTGATTGATTATGTAAATTGTGTTGCAGCCAACTTGTAATGCCTGGTACACACCATGAAATTTCCCATCAGATTGACAGGTCAAAACGTATATTTCAGGTCCGATCTGATGTCGGACTTCTGTAAAAAATAAATCAGAAAAATTATCAGAAATCAATCATGTTCTAAATGATCGATTTGACCCATCGATGTGACAAAAAATTGAATGGTGTGTACCTGGCATAAGGGATTACTTTTCTAGCTGTTGGTAATGTGGAGTTCATTGCAGGAATTACACTTATATAACCCAATGTAGCAACATATACTAAAGGGTCTTATGGAAATAAAACAATCTTGAGCCTACTAGACTTGCCAGTCAAACCAGCAATTGGAACTCCAAACAAATATCAGATTTTCTTTAAACATGTTAATTTTTTTTCTGATTTAAAAATAACCAAGAAGCATTTTTTAAGTACTTACTTTTAGCACCAAATTCAATAAATACATAAAAATACAAAATAAAGTGTAAGTATTCAAGCTGAGAATTAAAAAAATGGAGAAGTGTTTTGCAGTTCCCTGATAGCAAGTTGCGAGACATTGGCCCATATACAATTCACTTTTTCTCCTGAATTATTTTCCCCTTCTCTTTAAAATAACTTTCCAGCATTTTACTGTTGAAAAAGTACCAAAAACTTAGTGAAAAGTACTAGCAAAGTTATTTTGAGTATATCCTTGCTTGCTGGTGGTTTAAAAGACATTTTATGATGAACTGAGAAAATATCACCTGGAAGAAAACGCAGGAGAAAAATTGAATTGCATATGGGCAATTGGCTGTAGCTTTATAGCACAGGATGCAAAATAACTGTAGGATATCCAGGTTTACAAATCTTCCACTTTTTACATCATTAATAACCTTAGTTCCAGCTGATTTTGCATTACTTGTACTTTAACCACTTGAGGAGGACCACAATTTGGCACTTCACAACTTTAACGGTTTATTGCGCGGTCATACAAGCAACATTAATTTAACCACTTTTCTTCTTACAAATTGAGCTTTCTTTTGACGGTATTGGATTGCTGCTGCATTTTTTTTTATTACTTAAAAAAGACATATTTAAAAAAAGATATATTTTTTGATTCCCCCTCTCCCCTAAATAGGCCCTAGACTACGTTACATTCACTACACAATACATACATAGACATATAACTATGGTAGGGATTTGATTGTGAGCCCCTCTGAGGGACAGTTAAGTGACAAGGATGTACTCTGTGCAGCACTGCGTAAGATGTCAGTGCTATATAAATACATTTATGTTTATAAATACAAAACCCAGCCTGCCAGCACTGATCAGCCACTGGGAGGCTGATCGCTGAGGCCCACTGTTTATAGTGATGGGAGCTCACGCTCGTGCGTTGCTGAGGAATAACAGAGCCTCTCTGCCACCGCCATCCTGCGTTAGGCAGTCGGCAAGTGGTTAAACATAAATGGGATGGATTAATGAACATTCTTGCCTTGGATTATATACTGTATATATATATATATATATATATATATATATATATATATATATATATATGTATATATGTATATATATATATATATATATATATGTCAAAGATATGAGAAGAAAATTATGTAAATCTGAAAACGCAACATCAAATGCCTCCTGACATCCTGAGGCACAGAATTTATAATCATATAACATTACCATATGCAATAATTAACTTTTCTCTAACAATCTTCTAAATTGATTTTATGCCACTTAATAGATGCAGCCTATTAGACATGCAAGTTTCCTTCCTGTCAAATGTAATAAACTGGGATCAACACTTACAATTATTCTAAGCTAACCGCCTTTGGTGCCCTTTATTTTAAAAAGTGCTGCTAAATCCTTGTGTGTCAGATTGGATTGCATGTAAACAAAGCAGATTAAGAGGGTGGAGATGGGTCTGCAGTGAACAGCACTAGGGATGTATGCAATTTTTTACATTTACTGGCAACATGATAAATGATGAGGACTTGGCAACAGGCAATTCAATTTAATTAACAAAAGGTGTTGATGCAAGGGAACAGAAATCAGTCATACAGTAATATTTGTAAAACATATAATGGACTAGTGATGGGCACCTTGCTTGTCCAATAATTAATTAGGGTGACATATTAAAGGAGGCAAAGAGCAATGAAGCAAACATCCAATCATGTGCAGATTTTTAAATGTCCTGCATATGATTGGATGTTTGAAATGAAACGTCCAACAAGTTCAACCTGTTGGGAAGCAGATTTATACAAACTAGTGCAAAGAAAACTGAAGTAAAGAAATTGGGCAAAAAAATAAAATAAAATAAAATGATGGGATATCCAGATCAACAGTTTTGGGCACTTTGAGTGGCTGCTGCACTATTGTACCAGTTTTGCACCTAGAGTGTGCCTTTCTTTAGAGCAGAGGTGTCAAAACTTTTCAGGCCAAGGGCCATATAGCCGTTCTTGAAAGTGCTAGGGGGCCAAACTAGTGAAGTGAAACACAATTTTTGCTGATTGCCATTAGATACACAATGAGCTCGATTCACAAAAGGGTGCTAAATCAGTTAAAAGCTTTGGGCGTGCTAACTAGGGTGCTAAGCATTAACACGCCTTATTGATCGCGCGCAAAGGTTTGTGCCGCGTGGTGCGCATGAAATGTTGCACCGGGTGCGATGAAAACATTGCACTGGGCAGCGCAAAACTTTGCGCGTCCTAACGGGCTTTAGGCGTGCTAAGGGGCTTTTAGACATGCTAACTAAGCTAGCACCCTTTTGTGAATCAAGCCTTATGCCTGTAACATTTTGTCAAATAAGACATTTCCATGGGAAATAACCCATATACCATCTGCAGCTAGCACAGTGACAGTTGCTAATCAATAGCTGCTACTGCTGCTGGCCCCTGCATGCAGCACTGCAGCTACGGCCTGTGGGCCGCATGGAATTAACAACTGGAAAGAGCTTTGGGGGCCACTAGAAATGGCTCAGCATCCACATTTTGCCCCAGGCCAGACTTTGGACATGCGTGCTCTAAAGGAAAAAAAAAGCCATAAATGTAAAATTGTCTCCCTCACTGGATATCTGTGATGCACTCAAAGGGCCTGATTCACAAAGCGGTGATAACTCAGTTATATAATAACCTTTGCACCACACTGGTGAAAAGCCAGTTTAGGCGTGATAAGTTTAGGTGTGATAAGTTTAGGCATGCTAAGTTTAGATAAGTGTAGATAGCGTGCAAAGTCCCGCACGCAAAGCAGCGCCATTAAACTCTATGCAAAGTGCACCAGACTTTGCTAGCGCAAAACTTTTGATCAGCCGTGCACTGCGGTGCTAACGCAGTTGGTGCTTAAACTTATCATGCCTAAACTTATCACACCTAAACTTATCATGCCTAAACTTATCACACCTAAACTTATCACACCTAAACTTATCATGCCTAAACTGAGTTTAGGTGTGATAAAGGGCTTTTCACCAGCGTGCTAACTGTTAGCACCGCTTTGTGAATCAGGCCCAAGGACTTCAGAGAGAGAAAATCATTCAGGACAGTTCTAAATGCAGATATATAATTTTTTAGAAGCCACTTTCTATGAAAAGTAGTAAAATCTCCTTCCCTCCAATTATGTACTCTTGTCCTTTTACATGCTAAGAGATAAAAAGCTTCATCCACCAAGATTTTCTATTGCTCTTGGATGTATTTACACACATTAATTAGTTGAGCCCATTTTGCATAACTTTTCTTTATACATTTGGTTTTTAATTATTTGTAATAACCTAGTTGCTTGTATTTGGATCATTTTTAAAACTCTATTGTCCTTCCTTTAATTTGATGCCCAAATCTGTAATAGAACATTTGTCCCTGTAAGGTTGAGGTGACATTGGGATGGACACATAGGCCCACATGCAATTCACTTTTTCACCTGAGTTTTCTCCTAGGAGAAAATTTTTCATCTTCAATTTAAAATAACTTTCCAGCACTTTTCAACTAAAAAAAGTACCAAAACGTAGGTTAAAAAGTACTATCAAAATTATTTTGAGTATTTTCTAGCTTGCTGGTGGCTTAACAGGCATTTTGTTGACAAGTTTAAAAATTTCACCTAGGAGAAAACTCAGGTGAAAAAGTGAATTGCATATGGCCCATAGGCCCATATGCAATTTAATTTTTCACATGACTTTTCTCCTAGGTGATATTTTGAAACTTGTCAATAAATTGATTTTTAAACCATTAGCAAGCAAAGAAATGCTCAAAATAATTTTGATAGTACTTTTTACCTACTTTTTGATACTTTTTCCATTGCAAAGTGCTAAAATGTTATTTTAAATGGAAGATTAATTTTTTCTCCTAGGAGAAAACGCAGGTGAAAAAGTGAATTGCATATGGCCCATAGGCCCTTATGCAACTAAATTTTTCTCCCAAGTTATCTCCTAGGAGATAATTTTCATAATCTCTTTAAAACGTTTAACTTTTAAGCATTTAAGAATTAAAAAAGTGCAAAAGAGTTGGCGAAGAAGTACTTTCAAAATTATTTTGAGCATTTTCTTGCTTGCTGGTGCTTTAAAATGCATTTTTCTGACAGGGTGTGAAAATATCACCTAGGAGAAAACGAAGGAGAAAAAGTGAATTGCTTTCCTCTAGATTGTAAGCTTGCAAGGGCAGGGACCTCATCCTAGTGTTTCTGCTGTAATTTACCATATGCACTTGTACCAACTTCAGAGATATCTTAAACTTACACATTAACTAAGTATATACTTGTATTTCTACTATGTCATGACTGTACACTGTCTTGAATTTCTCATGTGTATTTGTTCCACAATATTTGTTTTGTACTATGTATATGCTACGGAAGATGTTGGCTTTTCTTTTTTTGTGCCTAATGTTTCTCCTTTATCTTCTGTTTAAAATAACTTTCAACACTCTGCAATTGAAAAAGTACTGAAAAGTAGTTGAAAAAGTACTGTCAAAATAATTCTGAGTATTTTCTTGCTTGTTGGTGGCCTAAAGGGCAATTTTATTGATAAGTTGGGAAAATATCACCTAGGAGAAAACGTAGGAGAAAAAGTGAATTGGATCGGCCCACAAGTAAATTGAATAAGGGTTATAGACACTTATTCAATTAATCTTTTCTCCTACTATTTTAGCTCTCAATTTTTTTTTCATAACATTTCTCTAGTGTGGTATGAACATTTACCATCTTAGCTGCTGTATCATCTACACTATGTGGGCATCTCTGGCCAAGTCAGGGAAGTAGAACATTACGTCAGCATTAATACAAAGAGGCTATGTGCACATAACTATACAGTAATTAAGAAGGATAAAGATACAGGCTGTTCCTGTAAAACGAATAGTAATGGTCAAATAACATAAGAAAGGAGATGTGTTCATGACATTTCTGCCAAAAATAACTACAAGATTTAATTAAATTAAAAAAAAAGATCGCATGTAATCATAGGTTATTTTATTACTACATTCCATGCTGAAAACTTTTTCTGTGACTGTTGTAACATTTAAACTTTACATGAACTGCAGTCCAATAAACAACAACACTCAAGCCTACAAGGCCCCTTTTTGCCTGAGCTACAATTAAAAGCTTCAGGGGCAAAAAAGATCAAATGCTATAATACTAATTAATGATGTATATATATATATATATATATATTCTGAATTAATTCTGGGTTAATTACTAGACTACGGTACTACATTTTTTTATATAAAGAAAAATCATTAGCCAACTTCAACTAATTATGCGGTTGTTGTTTTGTTTCTCTTGCAGCATTGGTGGAGACGTGGTAAGAGGAAGTGAGGGGAGTTACGTCAATAAACACTTCCGCATGGGATTTATGACAATGCCTGCACCGCAAGATAGGCTACCACATCCATGTTCTAGTGGATTTTCTGTGCGCTCACAGTCCCTCCATTCTGTTGGTGGCACTGATGATGACAGCAGTGGTTGTTCTCGAAAACAACCTCCTCCAAAGCCAAAACGAGACCCAAACACAAAGCTAAGCATTTCATCAGAGACTGTTAACACCGGAACACTAGGCAAGAGTCCAAAGTTCACAGACAGGACAGATGGTAAGTCATATGCATGAAATCTTTCATTTCCAGACATAATATGATAATTAATGGAACATTTTCATAGTGTTTAAGGGCTCTGAAAACATGAAGCGAATCTGGTCCTTGTTCCTTGTTATGTAATATTATACGTAACTGTTAGAAGGGATAGATATCAAAACACTGTTTTAACACAGACAAATTCTGTTTTATTTCATTATTTTATTTTTTTATACAAACCCTATTTTCACTTATGCTGCATGCAAGTCCCTGTAATAACCATCATTAAAACCACTAACAAGTGGCTTAATACGTTTTAATGAGGTAAAGGAATACCCTAAAATGTATAAATGTTGACCTTATTAATTTCAATGAATTGCATTGAAGTCTGCTCCACCTCCCTAGAAAATAATAGTGTTAAATAGTGTGGAAAGAGTATAGAACTGCTTCTGTTTATCGCACTTACCATCCCCGGGACATCCATGTCATTAGCAGGAACCATGGAGGCCACAGGAACATAAAAAAAAGGATGACAGAAACTTTAATGGAGCCCCTACAGGGTACAATAAAAACATTCGATTTTCCCGTTTATTTGACCAAAACTATAGCCTGAAAGTTGAAAATAATATTTTTTTTTAACCTCTTGAGGACTGCAGGGCTAAACCCCCCTAGTGACCAGGCAATTTTTAGTTTAAAAGGCCACTGCAGCTTTAAGGCCAAGCTGCAGGGCCGCACAACATAGCACACGAGTGATTCCCCCCCCCCTTTTCTCCCCACCAACAGAGCTCTCTGTTGGTGGGGTCTGATCGCTCCCCCCATGTTTATTTTTTTTTTAATAAATATTTGTGTTGCCATTTTTTAAAAAAAAAACCCTCTTCCTTTAAATCCCTTCCCTCCCTCGCTCCCTCCCTCCCCACAGCCGGCCAATTACGGCGATCGGCTGTCATAGGCTTCTGCGTGATGCGGTCGGCAAGAGGTTAATCAAGAAAAACAAACGATTATCCCGTTTTTTTCAATAAAAATCCAATCAGACATTTTGGGAAAATCTTATTATTTGATCTAACGGAATAATAAAACAAAATTATCTAATTGAAAAAAAAATGAAAAAATTGTACCATGTATGGGCACCATAACACTTTATTGTAAGGCTTTGTGGATGTACCACCTTATATCAGTTCCTATGCCACAATCTCTACTGCAGTCTTGACCCTATGTGGCAGGTCCTAGCTCAGCCTCAGTTCAGTTCACTGCATCTACCCAGCAAATGTTTACACCCAGGCTTAAAGTGCAAGGTATAGGAACTGAAGACTGTAAGACAGTGGTACCACCAGGACTCCCTAGGCAGAGATACAGGCAATTATCATAGTCAAACAGTCTGGGGTCATACCCAGTAATCAGATGGCAGCCAGTCAGGGGAGTATACAATATCGTAGTCAGAAGTCATACACAAATAGATGATACCAGGTACAAGGGATGAGACAGAAGAGTGGTCAAACTAGCAAAGGTTAGTCTAGGCAGCAAACAATAGTATAGTCAAGTAACAAGCAGGTATCAGGCAAGGTAACAGGCAAGAGATGCAAAGGTACACCCCACAGCTAGCTCTAGTGACATAACACTATCACAGATAACTAATAGCTGTGCCACCCAGGTTTATATACTTCCAGCAGCCAATCAGGAAGCCCAACTCAGTCAGCCAGCCAATAAAATCACACAGCCTGCCTCTAGTGATTGACTCTGTACTAGTCAATCACTTCCTGGTTCAGTGTTTGCTAACAATGACAGAGGAAGCCCATTCTCGTGAGCTTGTGGGAGTAACAAAGATGCCAACTGCATGTGGGAAGCCGATCATCTGTCTCTGCTGGCTCCCAGAGACTGCCGATACATTGCTGGAGCCAGGCTGAGGTAACATTGTGACATTCATGATCTACAAAAGGTTTTAGGGAGGGAAGTAATAGCAAGCCACCCCTCACTATTGGCCCTTACAAGGCTGCAGGGGCTGCTTCATGGATGTTACACCACTGTTGTTCTCAGTTATCCCATTGAAAGTTTAAAGAAAACCCTTAACATAAAAACTCCTCTCTGGGGATACTTAACTCAGCAGGGGGAAGCCTCTGGATCCTAACGGGGCTTCCCCAATCCTCCACTGTCCCGGAAATCTATCGTTGCGACCCCCAAACATCGGCAAGGTAAATATTTACCTACTAGAATCCAGCACAGGCGCAGTAGCGGCTCTTCTTTCAAGCTAGGGTGGAAATAGCCGAGCCCAATCATATCCGCTCTACTGCGCAGGTGCCAGTCCTTTTCACCTGCGCAGTAGAGTGGATCGATCGGGCTTGGCTATTTCCGCCTTAGCGCAAATGAAGAGCCACTACTGCACCTGCGCTGTATTGCGGGTAGGTAAATATTAACCACGCAGGCGCACCACTTGTCAGGATTTGTCGAGGGACTTCCAGCTGAGCCAGCATTGGATTCCCCCAAGCTACAGAGAACAGGGAAGCCTCATTGGGACCCTGAGGCTTCCTCCTCCTGAGGTAAATATCCCCCAGAGGGTTTTTTTTTGTTACAGAGTCTCTTTAACTTTGTGAATACCGTTTAAATAACATAAAATCACTACAATGGATGTGTGTTTTCTAGTAGCTACTCTAGAGGCACATATAAGTAGTGATCCCCAGCTTTGGGAGCTGACTATAACTAATTCTGATGTGAAATCCTATCTCAGGCTAATATTTTAAAATTCCAATCTAATACCCTCTACTAACTTAGTAACCAATGTGATCAAGTATTTCCTTTTTTCGTGAAATGCAGTTTCTACAGATAAAACCTTTGCTATGAGTACATGACCACAGACACATGGCTAGAGGGACTCAGGTCAGGTTGCACCGAGGATGATATTAGCTGGCTCAATAGATGCAAGTTATGAAAAGCATTGCTAGACCGTGCAAAATGAAATCTTTCAAAATCCTGTATTTCTGTTCAATTTGGTTTGCCACATTTAAATCAAATAATCTATTCTTAATTATTTTCATAAAAATCTTGCAATTGTTGTCCGGAAATCAGTTTATGCTAGTTGTATGCTTTGATATACTGTATGCCCTTAACTACTGCATTTTTCCAGATCGTATCTCCACTTAATGTGTTCACATCATGTGAAGTAAGCTGAGGTTGAGATGCCTTCATCACCCCTGATTTTCCCAGGAATGCTAACATTCTGGAAGTGTATTAACAACAACAGCAGTACTAGAAGAGGAAATTATCTTGTAGGGATGGTATTAACAATAAGCTTGGAGGAAAGGGGGCACATCATCCTGCAGTGTACCGGTATTCCCTATTACAGTGAGGTTTTCTCTCATGAAATAGGTTGCACTTATTTTGAAAGCTGGGTAGATATCACATGACCAGTCTTTAAGGTTTCACAGTTCTTTTTTCTGCAAACCTGCACTATTTACTTTGTTCGCTGTGGCAAAGAGAAGTGGTAAGCTAGAATCTAACCATTCAGAAAAATGTTAACTCTATAATTGAACAAGGTGTCATTAGGTTTTCTTTCTCCTGTCAGAAACTACAGTGGGGTGGAAACACTGAACTTTTATTAACACTTGTTTTATTTCATATTTTTGTTATATAACATTATATAATTAGCACCTGTGAAAAGGAAGTTTTCTGTTAATTTTGCACCCAATTAACTGCATACACACGAAGCAGGCTTTCCTTTTTTTTCCTGTTTGCCGTAAATAAATTATAACAACCAAGCTAATAAGGAGCAGGCAGAGACCTAGCAAACATATGTATCCAAGTCTAGGTACTAGTAGCCCTATGCCTGTCAGCAATGTATTGGTACCTTGACAGTGGACTGACAAATCCTTCTCCTCTCACAAAGCACCGTACTACTGACTGCTCATGTTCATGGGAGCTCTTTGCACAATCCTGTGCTCTTCAGCATTACATACTTACAATCACATCCTTCTGCCAAAACTGGTGGACGTGATTATACTGAGTCAGAACAAGTGGTTAATAAACATTAATTTGATTTTGACACAGTAGGACACTAACAAGGCAGGTGCTTTTGGCGTAGCGCCTGACTTGGGCACCGCTATAGCACTAGTGCTATAGTGCACACCCCATGCATGGGTAATTCGGTATCCTACAACTTGGAGGGGGAATAGTATTTCATACCACTGGGAATTTGAGCGGCAGCAGGGTGAGCCATCATTCAGCTCACCCTGTGCCCAACTTACCAGCAGCATACACATACCTATGACAAATTAAAGCTTAAGCTCTTCTTGCATCAGATCAGTTTTGAAATTAAAATTTCACTAAATAAGGATTGGCATTGGAAGTAAATAGGTAGACGGATGAGAAGCAGGATTCGGATTGGAAGAAAATAATATTCCATATTCCCAAGCAAAGAAGGAAAAAGTCAGACAAATAATACCATAATATATTTCCAGTTGATACTACATTGGAAATCATTTTTATGCAATGTGTCAAATCAAGCCTCCACAAAATGTTCTGAAAATAAGGAAAACGTTCTCGGCTCTCAGTAGAGCAGCTTTCTTCAAATTCAGTTTTGACTTAGACTCTCAAAACAGATATTGTTTGGAATAAAAGCAGTTTTGAAATAGCTAATGGTAATGTAGAAATTGACAATATCAAATGGTAAATCTGTTGTGTATTCATTTTTAAATAAAACGTGTTCTAACTGAAACCCTAGAAATGTGAATCTCAGCTGATCTGAATATTAGCGTGTAAGTGTGATGTTATGTGGTCCTGATTATCATACAGATGAGAATGCACTCTCAGAATTCTAGAGTGTCTGGAAGCTCTGTCTGCTTGGCATGATGAAGACAATATTATGTCCAAACTAAAATTTCACCGTACATGGATTAACTAGGTTCTTCTAAATAGCCTACCAATTATACTCAATTGGGTTGCATTATGTTTCTTCTGTAATAAAAAAAAAAAGTAGTTGGGTAAAAGTCAAAGTTGAGAAATAAGCTTAAAGCGGAACCGCAGATTGCTATAAAAACGACAGTTTCACTTACCTGGGGCTTCCCCAAGCCCCCAGCAGCTGTCCTGTGCCCCGCCGGTCCTGCACGATCCTCCGTTCTCCCGCCGCGGTGCAGTTTTGTTACTGTTGACTTGTAAGTTGATGGCAACTGAACCTGCTCACCCCGGGCCACGCAGATCCTTATTCACGTTATCGTCCACTGCAGGATGGTAACGCAGAGAAAGATACAGGTGGCCCAGAGTGTGCAGGTGCAGTCGCCGTCATCTTACAACTCATTGGTAATGAAACTAGCTGACGGCGGGAGAACGGAGGATCGTGCAAGACCGGCGAGGAACAGGACAGCTGCTGGGGACTTTGGGAAGCCCCAGGTAAGTGAAGCTGTTTGTTTTTATAGCAATCTTAATTCCACTTTAAGCAATCATATTTATTCATCACTGTCGAAACCAGTGATGAATAAATATGCTTAAAGTGAGCCCGTGGTAAAAATAAATTGAGAGATAAACAATTGTATTAATCCTCCTACTCCTAAAAGTGACCCTTTTTTTAGATGTCCCATGGTTTTATTTTATATTTAAACATTTACACAGTAGATTGAATGTTTTTTTTGTCTCTGCTCGCTGGCAGCCAATTAAGTGCCCCTAAATGAAAATACATGAACTATTGACCTTTTTTTCTTAATCTCCCCTGCTCTCAGAAGTTGTATTCTGCCAGGAAAACGTTTATGGCTGTAATTTGCTTATCGGTGATGTTTTGTATATTCCCGTAAAAAAGTACCAACAAAACAGAAGCTGTCACTTCCATACCTAAAAATGAACTCTTTCAGACAGCAAAGTAAAACAAGTAAAACAGCCTGGTTATTAGTATGTTTGGCGCAGTACAGGGGCGGACATACGGCCGTGCAGGCCGTGCCGCCGCACGAGGGCCCCTGAAGTTCCGTTTTCTTCAGGGGCCCATTAAGTATTTTTTTTTTTTTTATATTTTTTTTTTTATTATTTTATTCCCGGGGGGCCCCCCGACTCCTATCCTCCCTCCCTCCCTCACCTCGGGGGGCCCCCTCCCGATATGCGCGGCGGGAGAGCGAGCGAGCGGCAAATGCAGGAAGGGCTCTCCAGGCATCCGCTAGAGGCCCAGCCGCTTGGTCTCCAATATGTCTCCAGTTGGAGACATATTGGAGACTCAGCGGCTGGGCCTCTAGCGGATGCCTGGAGAGCCCTGAAGACTTCCTGCATTTGCCGCTCGCTCTCCCGCCGCGCATATCGGGAGGGGGCCCCCCGAGGTGAGGAAGGAAGGGAGGGAGGGAGGATAGGAGTCGGGCCCCCCACCCGGATAGCTACCCACCCGGCTACCTAACCACCTACCCACCCGGCTACCTACCTACCCACCCACCAGGCTTCCTACCTACCCACCCGACTACCTAACCACCCACCAGGCTTCCTACCTACCTACCCACCCGGCTACCTACCCACCCACCAGGCTTCCTACCTAACCACCCACCCAACTACCTAACCACCCACCCGGCTACCTACCCACCCGGCTACCTACCCACCCACCAGGCTTCCTACCTAACCACCCACCCAACTACCTAACCACCCACCCGGCTACCTACCCACCCGGCTACCTACCCACCCGGCTACCTACCTACCTACCCGGCTACCTACCTAACCACCCACCCGGCTACCTACCTAACCACCCACCCGGCTACCTACCTAACCACCCACTCGGCTACCTACCGGGCTAGTTACCAACCCACCCACCAGGCTACCTACCCACCCACCCGGCTACCCGGCTACCTACCTAACCACCCACCCGGCTACCTACCTAACCACCCACCTGGCTACCTACCTAACCACCCACCCGGCTACCTACCGGGCTAGTTACCAACCCACCCACCAGGCTACCTACCCACCCACCAGGCTACCTACCTACCCACCCACCAGGCTACCTACCCACCCACCAGGCTTCCTACCTACCCACCCGGCTACCTACCTACCCACCAGGCTACCTACCCACCCACCAGGCTACCTACCTACCCACCCACCAGGCTACCTACCCACCCACCAGGCTTCCTACCTACCCACCCGGCTACCTACCTACCCACCCGGCTACCTACCCACCCACCAGGCTTCCTACCTACCCACCCGGCTACCTACCTAACCACCCACCCGGCTACCTACCTACCCACCCACCTGGCTACCCACCCACCAGGCTTCCTACCTAACCACCCACCCGGCTACCTACCTAACCACCCACCCGGCTACCTACCGGGCTAGTTACCAACCCACCCACCAGGCTACCTACCCACCCACCCGGCTACCCACGCACCCACCAGGCTACCTACCTACCCACCCACCGGGCTACCTACCTACCTACCGGGCTAGTTACCCACCCACCCACCAGGCTACCTACCCACCCGGCTACCTACCCACCCACCCACCAGGCTACCTACCCACCCACCCACCAGGCTACCAACCCACCCACTCACCCACCCACCCACCAGGCTACCAACCCACCCACCCACTCACCCACCCACTAGGCTACCTATCCACCCAACCACCCATGGGAGCTGCGCGCCGGATGGAGGCTGGGACAGGAGGTCTGCTGCTGCAGGTGAGTAAATGTTTTTGTTTTATTTATATTAGCAGGTGTATGTTCTGGGCAGGTCTGCCACATGATTGCATGTATTTTCTTCGCAAATCTGCCGACATGATTGCATGTATTTTCTGGGCATATCTGCCGACATGATTGCACGTATTTTCTGGGCATATCTGCCGACTTGTTTGCACGTATTTTCTGGGCATATCTGCCGACTTGATTGCATGTATTTTCTGGGCATATCTGCCGACTTGTTTGCACGTATTTTCTGGGCATATCTGCCGACTTGATTGCACGTATTTTCTGGGCATATCTGCCGACTTGATTGCACGTATTTTCTGGGCATATCTGCCGACTTGATTGCACATATTTTCTGGGCATATCTGCCGACATGATTGCACGTATTTTCTGGGCATATCTGCCGACATGATTGCACGTATTTTCTGGGCATATATGTGTATTTTCTTGAGAAAACCTGCACAATTATGTGAATTTTCTGGGGAAAGGGTCACCAAAACTTGGGCCCACTGTCTTTGCGTTTCACTTTTCAAGGGAACCTGAGGTGAGAATAATATTGAGGCTGCCATATTTCTCTCCTTTTAAGCAATACCAGTTGCCTGGCTGCCGTGCTGGTCCTCTGCCTCTTATTCTTTCAACCATAGACCCTGAACAAGCATGCAGCAGGTCAGGGGTTTCTGACAATATTGTCAGAACTGAGAAGATTAGCTGCATGCTTGTTGCTGGTGTAATTCAGTTTATTACTGCAGCCAAATAGATCAGCAGGGCCGCCAGGCAACTAGTATTGTTTAAAAGGAAATAAACCCTCACCCCGGGTTCGCTTTAAGTTACAGTTAGCTCCGCCCTCATCCGGTCATTGCCACGCCCATTTATGCGCCGCAGGCTCTATCCACTAATTTTTGCCGCGCCGCGCTTTGCGCGCCGCAGGTTGTAGCCACGCCCATATTTTGCCGTGGCAGGTCATAGGGGGCCCACAATTACAATTTTGCACAGGGGCCCACTGCTGGCTGTGTCCGCCACTGGCGCAGTACATAGACATGTTTATCTCATCATGTCATATGTCACCTCGGGTACATCACTCAGTTCAGTTCAGTTCATCCATTTTGAACTGAAAAATGCAAAATCAAATTTCATTGAATAATAGAGGACCAATGCGACATTCAGTTCTAACCTTTAGGGCGTCGTTAGAAAAGTATTCTAACCAAAGTGGCATAGGAAGGCCCATATAGCTGTGAGGATCAGGTGCTAATTTAAAAGTAAGAAAAAAATGTTTGCAGCGGAGTGGGGGTGGAGCTGGGGAAAGTGCCATGTTACACATTTTCAAGGGTCACATGGGAGATGCACAACATCTTTCAATAAACATTTTTTGTGGGATACCTTAAAGAGAACCCGAGGTGGGTTCTAAGAATCCAATTAGCATACAGAGGCTGGGTCTGCATATAATACCCAGCCTCTTTTGCTATCCCGTGTCCCTCAATCTCCCCCCTGCGCTCTGCTATGCCCCATAAATCAATCGCCGTGCTGGCGACGGCTGTTTACATGTGAAGTGTCAGTCTGCCGCTCCCCCGCCTCCTCCATAGCGCCAGTCCCCGCCCGCGTCCCTTCACTCTCCGCTGATTGGAGGGAAGGGACGCAGGCAGGGACCTTTTGCTACGGAGGAGGCGGCGGAGCGGCAGACTGACACTTCACATGTAAGCAGCTGGCTGGCGACATGCTGCATGTCGCCAGCACGGTGATTGATTTATGGGGGACAGCAGAGCGCAGAGGGGGGCTGGGGGGAAACAGTATAGCAACAGAGGCTGGGTATTATAATCAGACCCAGCCTCTGAATGCTAATTGGATTCTTAGAACCCACCTCGGGTTCTCTTTAAAGCTGGATGTGGTATAAGGCTACGTTCACAGTGGGTGTTGTGTTCCCCGTGACAGTAGGAATGGCAACACAACAAATTGGGAAAGTGGCAGTGCACATTATCGTCGTTTACAGTGAAGCATACAGCCAATGAAAAGTATTCTTCACTTTTACTTCCAGCCTGTGCATTTTGCAGTAACACACTGCATGCAGTGCATTATGATCTTACATGCCAGTAAACCACAATGCACCTGTTGCATTGCATAGGTGGTGCATTGCAGCATATCAAGACGAGTTACAAAGTGGTCATTATGCTGCACTGGAACGTACCACTGTGAATGTAGCCTAAGGCCTTGTTCACGACATAAAACGCCAGCACTATCGCAAGTGCTGAGCGATTTATTGAGCTTTTTTCAAAGCACTTTTCCCTGCGCTTTGAGCTTAGAAAAGCGCTTTTGTAAGCGCTTCTGCTGAGCAATTTAGCAATGAACTCTTTGACCCAGAAAAGTATAAATACAATGTATGTATTCTTAAAAGTGCTCAGGAAATCTCTATACAAAGCGCTTTTTCTCAAGCGCTTTGAGATCTCCTTATACTTTCCATTGAGCCAAAGCACTCAGAAAATGGTACAGGCAGCAATTTTGAAATCGGAAAGCAATGGAAATGTGTGAACACTCTCATAGGAAATAATTGCACAAGTGCTTTTAAGGCGATTTTTAAAATTGTCAGTGCTTTAAAAAATCCATAACCCCATCACCAATGTCTGCTTTATGTTATGTTGAGGAAACTGTTGATCTTGTCAATTTAGCCAGAATGCCTGGGAAAGCCTCCTGAAGTAACAGTTAAGGCAACTAATTACATTTATGTTTGCTAAAGAATGTTTCTTCTCTGTATGTCAGTATATACTGTATGTGTTTTTTAGCTTTTGTCAGGAACCAAGTCTGACAAAGACTTTTTATAAGTCGAAAGCTTACTGTTTATTCATCTCCAAGTTAGCCAATAAATGGTATCATCCTGATTCAAAACTCCTTGCTTTAAAAAAAATCCACAAACGCTAATTGGGCTTGATTCACTAAACCGTGATAACTCAAATATCACACCGTATCAAGGATATCACACTTTATCAAAGTTAACACGCCTCATCATAGTAGCATAGCGAGTGCTGTGAACCCGCAGGGGCTCAGGGCAGGACCAGTGCCATTGCCAATTAGCAGGAATAAGTTCGTAGTGCTCGCTATGCTACTCTGATAAGGGGTGTTAACTTTGATAAGGTGTGATATCTTTGATAAGGTGTGATATTTGAGTTATCATGGTTTAGTGAATCAAGCTCATAGTGTAAACAAGCCCTAAAGGTGGCCACACACCATACAATTTTTAAATATCTGTTCAATTTAGGAATCGCAATCAGTTTTTCTAACAGATTGTACAATTTCAAAAATAAGACCAATGTACCACACATTTATGTTCATTTTTTCCCCAATTATGATAAAACTGATTGGAAACTCTGAGAAAATTGCTAGGGTGTGTATATTAATAAATTGACAATCTAACACACACCATACAATCTTTAAAAAAATTGAAGAGAAATATCTGGCATTCCGGTTCGATATAAATCGGATAAAACGGGAAATCCGGTTGGATTTTCCAGTCGAATGAAAAAAAAAAAGCTTTCGATCTTTTTCGGGAGTTACGATCGTTTTTATCGAATTGCTGTAAAATCGTATCATTTTATTGTATTGTGTGTGGCCACCTTTACAGAGATGTGCTACAGAACAAGAGTGGTTTTCAGGAATATCATCAGCAACAGCTGGCCTATGTGGCTGTAGAGTTGAATTTTTATTCATTATTAATATTTCTTTATTTTTAGAATTTGCTTTGCTTACACACAGCAGCAACTCTCCAATCTGCTTTTATTCAAGGAATTACAAACAAAAAAGGTCTTTTTTGGTTATGCTAGCAGTGACATGTTTTTACCAAGCAGATGGCCTGCTTTGCACAGCAGCAGAAGTACTCCCAAAATACTTTTAACTTTATTATGTACAAGAATCATTATTATTATGTTTTATCATAGTTTGTCATACACGAACTGCGTTTATAGCATTCACTAAAATTAGCACAGCAGTATACTTTTCTTTGAATACGTTTGCTGAAAAATTATTTTATTTCTAGCCTCACCTGATTTCACCTGTGTCTGCTGTAAAATATAATTTTCTTGTTTAGACCTCTCCCTCTACCACCATTTCAGTGCTTTCCTCTTCTTATCTCTCTCATACCTTCTCTTCCCTTCCTCAGCACCAGAGTGCAGCCTAGCATCTCATCATCCAATCATGTTTCTTCACTGGAGCCCAGTTCATAGAATTGCCAGCATGAGGCACTGTAGCAACTGGTGATGCTGCTGCATACCCGGAGGCATAGCTAGGGTTTTAGGCACCCGGGGGAAAAGACAATTTTTGTGCCCCCCTCTGGTAAGCCGCACAAATAAAATGGGCGTGGTCATGTAGTGGAATGTGGGTGTGGTCAAAGGTGGAACCAAACATACAAATGGTGCAGAAGATGGCAGTATAGGTAGCCAGATGTGCCACCCTTTCCCCAGTACAGGTAGCTAGATGTGCCCCACCCATACAGGTAGCCAGGTGTGCCACCCTTCCCCTCCCCATTTAGATGGCCAGATGTGCCCTCCTTTCCCCATTAAAATAGCCTAATCCCCCCCCCCCCGATAGATAGGTAGATGTGCCCTCTCCCCCATAGATAACCAGATGTGCCCCACTTTCTCTGCTTATATAGCTAGATGTGCCCCCCTTCATCCCCCCATAGATAGCTAGATGTGTTCCCCTTCCCCCTATGGACAACCAGATGTGCCCTCTTTTAGATAGCTAGATATGCCCCCCCCCCCCCCCCCTCATACAGTGATGTGAAAAACTATTTGCCCCCTTCCTGATTTCTTATTCTTTTGCATGTTTGTCACATTTAAATGTTTCTGCTCATCAAAAATGATACCATAATTGAACACAAAATGCATTTTTAAATGATGGTTTTTATTATTTTGTGAGAAAAAAAAACTCCAAATCTACATGGCCCTGTGTGAAAAGTGATTTCCCTTGTTAAAAAAAACTGTGTTAACTGTGTTAACTGTGGTTTATCACACCTGAGTTCAATTTCTGTAGTCACCCCCAGGCCTGATTACTGCCACACCTGTTTCAATCAAGAAATCACTTAAATATGAGCTATCTGACACAGAGAAGTAGACCAAAAGCACCTCAAAAGCTAGACATCATGCCAAGATCCAAAGAAATACAGGAACAAATGAGAACAAAAGTAATTGAGATCTATCAGTCTGGTAAAGGTTATAAAGCCATTTCTAAAGCTTTGTGACTCCAGTGAACCACAGTGAGAGCCATTATCCACAAATGGCAAAAACATGGAACAGTGATGAACCTTCCCAGGAGTGGCCGGCCGACCAAAATTACCCCAAGAGCGCAGAGAAAACTCATCCGAGAGGCCACAAAAGACCCCAGGACAACATCTAAAGAACTGCAGGCCTCACTTGCCTCAATTAAGGTCAGTGTTCATGACTCCACCATAAGAAAGAGACTGGGCAAAAACGGCCTGCATGGCAGATATCCAAGGCGCAAACCACTTTTAAGCAAAAAGAACATTAAGGCTCATCTCAATTTTGCTAAAAAACATTTCAATGATTGCCAAGACTTTGGGGAAAATACCTTGTGGACCAACGAGACAAAAGTTGAACTTTTTGGAAGGTGCGTGTCCCGTTACATCTGGTGTAGTGTGATGGTCTGGGGTTGTTTTGCTGCTTCAGGACCTGGAAGGCTTGCTGTGATAGATGGAACCATGAATTCTACTGTCTACCAAAAAATCCTGGAGGAGAATGTCCGGCCATCTGTTTGTCAACTCAAGCTGAAGCGATCTTGGGTGCTGCAGCAGGACAATGACCCAAAACACACCAGCAATTCCACCTTTGAATGGCTGAAGAAAAACAAAATGAAGACTTTGCAGTGGCCTAGTCAAAGTCCTGACCTGAATCCTATTGAGATGTTGTGGCATGACCTTAAAAAGACGGTATCCTCAAATAAAGCTGAATTACAACGAGTGGGCCAAAATTCCTCCAGATCGCTGTAAAAGACTTGTTGCAAGTTATTGCAAACACTTGATTGCAGTTATTGCTGCTAAGGGTGGCCCAACCAGTTATTAGGTTCAGGGGGCAAATTCTTTTTCACACAGGGCCATGTAGGTTTTGAGTTTTTTTTCTCACTAAATAATAAAAACCATCATTTAAAACTGCATTTTGTGTTCAATTATGTTATCTTTGACTAATAGTTAACGGTTTTTGATAAGCAGAAACATTTAAGAGTGACAAACATGCAAAAGAATAAGAAATCAGGAAGGGGGCAAATAGTTTTTCACATCACTGTAGATAGCTAGATATGCCCCCCTCTCATAGATAGCTAGATATGCCCCCTCTCATAGATAACTAGATATACCCCCCTCTCATAGATATGCCCCCCTCTCATACATAGCTAGATACGCCCTCCTCTCATAAATAGCTAGATAAGCCCCCTCTCATAGATAGCCAGATATGCCCCCCTCTCATAGATAGCAAGATGTGCCCCCTTCCCCCTATGAACAGCCATATCTGTCCCCTTCCCTCTATGAACAGCCATATGTGCCCTCCTCTGACCGTATGGAAAGATGTGCCCCCACTTGCCTCTTTCCCTCGGCAGAGTGATAACGGAAGCTACAGCACAAGACTCACTAACTGCAACGCTCTAGCGACGGATGCTGCAGAGGAGAAATGATGTCATCCATTGCTGGAACATTGGAGCCAGCAAGTGTTCTGCTGTTGCAGAGGGAAGGAGGGAGGGCTGAGGGATCACTTGGGTGGCCAGCGAGGCTGCCTCTCGTGTGCCCTCACAGTGTCTGCACCCGGGAATATATGGCCCTATGTTTTGCCTGTCTGTTTCCTGTAGTTTCAGTTAGCATTGAGAATTATAGTTTATTCAAGGTTTAAAGTTTAAAGTTATGTTTTAACAAATTCCAAAGGACAGTTATGTAATAATGGCTCCCAAAATCATGATTGCTCCACTTTTGGCATGTGCCACTGCCTGTAATTCTGATGAGTCCATCTTTGTCCACAGAGATCTGGGGGAATAGAAGTATTGTGGCACTTTCTCATCACCAATATCATTGCCAACCATTTATCCCTTATGGTTCCATTTATTGATTTTACTTTCTGTGCTATTGTGTATTTAATCAGCACACAGAGAGCATGATCTAGGTTTGAGGCTGGGCTCTCAGTGGGCCATTGCTGTGTGACTTTATGGGGACATCTTTATACAGAAAGTCACACTGCAATAGTAAGTTGGAACTTGATGGAATGTACTGAGTGCATGCAGTGCATTGGGATTCTACGCACTACAGTATTCCAACGCACTTGAAGCAATGCCTGTCTACTACAAAGGAAAAAAATAGCATGCGTTTTACTTGTTATATAGGACAGAGGTTGCACGAGTTCACCTACAGGTATATTTATCCATCTATCTATGTCTATTGACTACCACTAGTTAATTGAGAGAGACATTGGGTATGTGAAGATATGCCTCTGAACATTCTGATTTCTGCAAGACGTGATGAAAATGGTAATAGTAATAATGGACATTCTGTTTGCTTTAGTGTAGGTTTAGCTGTTACAGTGCCTGAAGTAATAGGGTTGCATTACCCAGGCGTGCATAAGTATTGAGGATATTCCTTCACCTCATTTGAACTGAGAAAGATACTTGGATAACTTTTGATACATCTTCTAGTTTATTGATAAAACATTCAATAAACCTATGACACCTTAGTGAATTCAAAATTAGATTTTACCGATGAGGTAAATTATCAAACGTTTGATAAAGTATTTGATAAACCTTAGTGAATTGAGGCCATATTCTAGTTTATTCAAGAAGTTCAGCTGAATTTTACAAACATCAACTATATATTTTCCATACAGATTTTTATGCAACTCATATTTTGTGTTACTAGGTTTTATCAGTTTGTCTATACATGCCCTGATCTAACTGATGGTGTGGTGGCTTGGGCAAGGGATGAGTTATGTGATCCTATGAAGGAGGCAGTAATAAGTTATTCTGACCAACATGCTGTGTGATGTATTTGTGCAGAACTGCAATTCAATTTTTGAGAGGTACTGGTGCTTAAATAACATTATGGATACAGCCCATGTACCTGTTATGAGCGCATGTTTACAGGATGATGCCGGCCAGCCCCTCCCTAAGAACCTATTACTTTATCTGTGCAGTTTGTTTTTTATGTGGCTTTATTGAAACCTGTGTCTGTTTGCATTTGCTGTTGCATGAGAGCGTTAAACTTACGGCACTAAATGTAGGTGGCACAGGCTTAAATAAAGCCAAAAAGCATGGAGATTAACAGGTGCACAGGGAATGGCCGGCATCTATATATTTGCACTTGTGGCGGTCATATGGGATGGTTTTTCAGGTGCATCAAGCATATACAGGAATTACCAGAAGTCATTGACCCTCTAGTTTTCTGGATAGGTTTCACCTCACATCCATTTTTGCTGTTGGAAATTTTTTTGAAGCTCTCTCAGCAGGGTTTCACTCTTTTGTCCTATGCCCTCTCCTCTACTTATAACCGAACACGGTGCTGAACTAGAAGCAGAGAGGTGTATCTGTAAAGCGTTCATAATGAAATTGCTGCTGAAACATATGTAATTGTTTTGAGTGACAATAATGCCAATTGTGTACATAGGTTTATAATCTTAGACATTCTACACTAAGAGATCACATTGCAGATCTTTTAGATTCTAAGCTAATAATCATGTCAGCAGAGAAGAAATGTAAAGTTCACAGACTTTTAAATTAATGCATGAACAGTGTATTGGTACCAGTCTGTGGCTGACTAAAGCCTCATACAATGACAAGTACAAGGGCTGCCACCCACTGGGATAAGGACTTTGTCCCTTTGGCAACAGATCGAGGCTGCTGACTTCTTTCCAGACACATCACTAGCCTGCAGGCTACTGACATGTTCTGTTGCTAGAAAGGTGAAAGGAGGTCAACTATGGGGCACAAGACCGAGTGCATGGGGTGAAGAGGTTGACTATAAGAATGATGATCATTAGTAGTGATATGCTGACATTCTAGACAGAACTTGGTGAGGTGAACCATTCAAATGCCTTCTAACATTTTACTTTGCACTAATTTGGAACTTGAAAGTTAAGGACAGATGCTAATCCAAAAAGACTGTCCAGAGGGTAAGTGGTTGAAGGGTAGGTGTCCTGCACATGTACTAGATGGTGTACCCCTCAAACAGGAGCTGCATTTCCAGTCTGTGTTTTCCCTACTGCTACAGTGGGGATCAATGATAACACAAAATGCTATTGCAACCATGTGCTGCAGTTACTGCTGCTTAGCAACAAGGAACATGCCTTACAGCCAAACTTCTGTCTTTTGAATTCCATCCTGAGCTATACCAGAAAGTAGTGTAGAGGCATTAACATAGCCCTTGGGCCCATTTTAATCAATTAGCAAATCTTTGTCCCCACACAGTTCTGCACGTTACATATGAAACATTCAGAATTTAGAAATATTTTTCTACATGATATATTGAAATTAACACAAGGGACATTGCATATGTAACCTTGCTACTATGGTTCCTCTCCTCCGCAACCATGGGACTAAATATACCTTTGTCAAAGAAGCAGCATACGGTTCTGAGGTTCTCATAGCGCAAAGTTCTTGTCTGAGGAGACACTTACAATGAAGATGTAAGGCTGGTAATTGTGAAGGAAGTGAATGTATCCTGGGGGGGGGGGGGGGTGTGAGTGGTTTCATCCTTGCTCCAGGGCATTCCTTGTTTTACCTCTGATAAAATTTCTTTACTCAAAACAGAATGTGTCCTCTTCTGTACAGAAGCAGTTCATATGCCATTTAAAAGGACATTAGGTTTGAAAGTGAACCAAATATGCCAACATCATGCAAGTCGCATAGATGTATTTTTATAGCATGCTTTCAAGAGACTGATTTGTAAATGTAAACAGACATGTGCTGATGAAGTGATTCACTGATTCACTGACATTAGCTATTTACAGTAACCTATTTTCATTTTAACAATCAATAAGGGAGATCATTTTTGCAGTCTTACAAGTGTTCAGTAATATTTCAAATACATGTTCTTGTTCTCCTGAAGATTTTTCCGATTTCCTATATCATCAGTTCATTTAGCTGTCCCATCTTGTATTTTGTGGGGTGAACAGCTTAAAGAGAAACTCCAACCTAGAATTGAACTTTATCCCAATCAGTAGCTTATACCCCCTTTTACATGAGAAATATAATGCTTTTCACAAACAGACCATCAGGGGGCGCTGTATGACTGATTTTGTGCTGAAACCCCTTCCACAAGAAGCTCTGGGACTGCGGTACTCTGGGCAAACTGCCACAATGTAACAAGGTTCACAGACAGGAATTAGCTGTTTACAGCTGTCTCTAACAGCCAAAACAGCTAGGAGCAGCTACATAACCTGCCCACAGTAAAAATGTCACCATGTAATAAATGTCAGAATGTAAATCGGAGAGAGAAAAGATTTTACAATGAGCAAACACTGACTAAATCATTTATACATAATTATGGTAAAAAATGAAGCACTTTTTTTACTACATTATTTTCACTGGAGTTCCTCTTTAACACATATTTACAAGGAAATCTGTGCTGATGGAAACAATATAAATACAAGTTATAGCGCCCTAGTCTTACACAAAATAGCAGAACGTAACACAAATTTACAGACTATGCTCAAGATCTAGTCCAAGGAGGACAGATCTCAAACTGAAGGTAAATCAACAGTCCACTTTTGAGAAAATGAAGCTGTCCTGCAGATTCATAAGTCTTCAGTCTTCCCTTGATGTGTGACCAATACAAATTTGCATACCAAAAGGTGAAAAGATATATAGTGTAATTCTGTATTTATTCTTGTACCCGACATCTTTCCTCATGAATAAAAACTCTCCTCCATCTCAAAACACTCTTGGACCACCAGTGTCAGGATTCTCCAGTGTCGGGTCAGTTTCCCCCATGTACCCTGGCATCCCCCTTTAGATCAGAGGAGCAATTCAGCGCATTAGGTGGCCAATTCTTCCTAATTAGACAGTATGCTGCTCCAAGTTTTTTACACTTTAGGAGAGCACTTCTGTCTGCTGTGAAGTCCTATCCTGAAGTGTGAGGGAGGATGGAGTACACAGGATGGCTTGATTGCTCAAAAGCGGATGGTTTACCCTCTGTTTGGGTTCTTTTGTCCTGGGACTTAAGACTGTGAGCGTGGTCTGTACATTTGTATGGCTCAAACACAGTAGTTTCCATTATGTGGTCTGAAAACAGAGCTCAGTTTTCAAGTTTATAGTGCATATGCACAAACTTATTCTGAGATGTGTAGGAGTAACTCCAGGTAAACTTTAAATAGGTTAAGTTGTTTTGGTTGCACGAGGGGGACCTTCACAATGTTAGGATGGTATTTTTAATATTTTTGCAACAATTATTGATGTGGGGGAGCAACCATGCAAAAGAGGATCCTGGTGTTCCAATGCCTGTAGTCACAGTAGCCAAGTGACTAAGCAGTCACAAAGTCCATATAGGCCCCAGCTCGGGCCAATTTTATTGTTTTTGTCATTTTAATGACTTCCTAAAGAGCTATGTTTTACTAATGGTGGTGCCTTCCTATATGGACTTTTTGACTATTTAAATGTTTTGGCAGATAAGAGTATTATGTATGTTTACAAAGTTAGTTAGCCGTTCTGTAGCTCAGATCCAATGGCAAATGCTGACATTTCCTTTTAAGGAATCAAAACATTTTTTCCCGTTTCCTGTACTTGAAAGTTACTTTTTTTGCGCTTTACTGAATAAATGTAGCATTTCAAAATCAAAGCTGTTTTTTTAAAAGATCCATATGCAAAAATAAAATCAAACACAATTAATTATTAAATTAATGCTATTTTATCCTGAATCAAAGCCAGACACTACTAGAGCCAGTAACATATTTTATAGCAGAATAAATCCTGTTCACCCTATATACCCTCTCAGTGATTTAGCCTATCAGGTCTGTTGGTGACTACAGAGATGACAGTATAACAGCAATATTTCTATACAGCTTTGTCGCTTTAGCTATATAAAAGCTACCGACTGCAGTGAGAGTAGGAATTACTGCATCTGCAGCATGAAAAAGCTTCAAAGCCTCTAATCTCTCTGAGCACCATATTTCAATCAAACTAATGCTGTATACCGCTGTTATAAGGCATAAAGCACTAGCTAACACTGCAGCATATACAAAATCTGGACATATGCATACAGAGTAACTGAAGGCCTTGTAATATGATGGGCGTCATCGTTTTTACATTTTAAAAATCCCAGTAACCTGGCTGTAGTGCTTTGGTTTTCATAGTGCAGCCTAGAGGCCAGCTATTGCACTCTTGGATCTGTGGCTGACGGTTACTGCAGCTATGCAGGCCCGGATTTCTGCAAAGGCCAAAAGGCCATGGCCTAGGGCGATAAATTTAGATAAGATCAGAAGGGCGACATGACTTGGAGAGAGAAGAAGTCATATGTCAAAGTAAATCATCTCCTCTGTTCCTGCAGCGCAGCCATCCAGCGCCCTGCTCTGCACTAATAGCTGAATTCCAGAGTTCCCCAATCCCTGCATCTCTCACTTCCTGATGTGTTATAACAATCAGGATCAATCATAACTGTCACCTGATGATCCAATTATGATCGACATACAGTACAAGTGGATGTGAGAAATACCAGGGATTTGAATTACAAAGCAGATAAAACTAAGTTCCGTGAGTTCTAATGCAGGCATTCACAAACATTTCTGCTAGTTTCTTTGCCTTCTTTTTTACAGCTGTGACACTGACCCCAGCAGTTGTAAATTACACTTTCTTATCTAGCCGTAATTTATTGCTTTTTTTTCTTCCTAGCCAGTGATCTCGTCTCTGCTTAAGTTAACTCTTTCCTGACTCATTTTCTGTCCGTCAGCTCCGACCATCTATGAGAACTGCTGCAGCCTGGAATAAAAATGCTGTATGCTTTCCTTTCATTGCTAAACTGTCACTGTCACTTGAGCTGTTACTACCTCTATGCTAGTGTGTATGGTTTGGCATCCTTCTGCTTTCCTGTAGCATTAGAGCATTCTACCATCTTAGCACTAAACAAGGGAAGGATTGGCCCTACAAAAACCGCACCACCAGATATGTAGAAAATTACAAAATAGCCTTTATTAAACCATTCAGTAGATAAAACCATAAAAACAAGAGCACAATATAAATAACAATGTCCTCAATGAAGGTATGGTAAATCAAGAGCAATGGTACACATGAATAATATGAGCTGTGCAGCAATTCACACCGATAACCGATGCATGAGGGAGATGCAGGGAGTGAAGAATGAAGGGCCCTTGCACGTTTGTCCCCCTGTCCAGCTCCACCGGTAAGCCTCTCCTCTCTCCGCACTCCCACCGCACGGACTTCCGTGACGCTGGGTTCACAGCCCTTTACGGCCCTTCACACCCTCCTTTCCGCACTTTGGGAGTCGGATTTGGCTCCTGTATGCACGGTTCCTTATCCTGCTTCTTGTGAAGCTCTCCTTTTATAGACACACACGTCACTCGGTGCCTTCATGCTGCGGGCACTAGCTATTCACCTTCCCCATGCTCTGTGATACAGGCTTGGCACAGGGGATAGATACTGTCATCCCCTTTGCACATCAGTTCACTCACTCTGTTTATTCCCACAGGTCATCCAGCTGCACTTCATTCTTCACTCCCTGCATCTCCCTCATGCATAGGTTATCGGTGTAAATTGCTGCACAGCTCATATTATTCATGTGTACCATTGCTCTTGATTTACCATACCTTCATTGAGGACATTGTTATTTATATTGTGCTCTTGTTTTTATGGTTTTATCTACTGTATGGTTTAATAAAGGCTATTTTGTAATTTTCTACATATCTGGTGGTGTGTTTTTTGTAGGGCCAATCCTTCCCTTGTTTAGTGCTATACATTGATATATTGGCCTTTCTGCACACGTTATTTAGGATAGTAGTACATTGGTTTATCTATTAGCCTGATTATTCATTATGGTTGATGGTGCTCGTCCGTTCCCTTGATTTCTTCATTCTACCATCTTAGCCATCAGCAAAAGCAGAGAGTTTTGAATCAGGATGATACCATTTATTGGCTTAAAAGAAAAAGAGTAAGCTTTCTGCTAATAAGCCTTCTTCAGACTTTGTTCCTGTATAGTGTCTGTATGTTAGAGCACACCACTATATGTACATTCAGCATTCAAAAGAGATACGTAGTTTTTTTTTTAGCAAATATAAATAAATGTCATTCAGATGCTTTAAAGTGGAGCTGAACTCTTGCACAGGACAGAAGGAAAACAGAGAAATGCACCATGTATGTATTTAGAGAGCCTTTAGAATTCTTCCACATCTGTGTCTTATCACAAATTTGATATCTTCCCTGTGTCACCTGACTGCCACAGCATATAAGCTTATTTTAAAGCACAAGATGTTAATATATTTGCTTCCATGAAAGTTGGAATTAGACACACTGTCTATTTATTGCAGGATTTGTATCAGCTGTAACAAAAATGTTTTTATGTAAAGGTTATGTTGTTGCGTATCTTTTAGAGCAGAGAGGAAGTTCTGAGTTCAGGTCCACTGTAATTACAACAGAACATCCAAAGTGGGTCTTGACAGGATGTTTGCTACTTACCTGTTCTCTGTTTTGGATGGGCTTCTCTCCATTGCTCTGCCCTGCCACCTGTTTGTGGCTCCGACTGCAGCCAGTCGCACAGAGGACAAAGAAGCAGCGCATGCTCTGGCCACTCACGCTCCCTGTCACCTGTTTGTGGCTCTGACTGCAGCCAGTCGAACAGAGGATAAAGAAGCAGCGCATGCTCTGGCCACTTGCGCTCCCTGTAATTTCCTGCTCCTGCCCAGATGTGCACAGCAACCGAGGCCAGTATAGTGTTATGCATTCTTGACAAGTACCGATCATACATCACCGTAATTTCTCAAGTATGCATGCCCAGAACACTATCGGCTGCTGTGCACATTCGGGCAGGAGCGCAAATTTCCATCGTGAGAGGACAGAGCATCCACTGATTCTTTGTTCAATGAGGGGCACAGCAGCACAACTGAAATGAGCCCATTCAAACCAGTGATCGCTAGTCAGATAGTTGGCCAAAATGTTATTTGGTGGTGGTGGTGGCGGGGGGGGGGGGGGGCGCATGGTGACAGCAGGCCTAGGGCACTGGTGAGTACAAATCCGGCCCTGCAGCTATGCATAGCTCCATTGAACCATTAAGGGAAACGTGTACTTCCCGATACATCGTTGGACTTCACAGTGGTCAGATGGAGGCTGGACAGTTTAATGTCATTTTTGACAGCACTGTGCACTGCCTTGCCTTGGAGCACAAACATTTTTTAATTTTCTTTTTACCTCCCAAAAAAATGCCAATAACCCTTACTTTTTCATGTAGACTGGTAGAACATGAGGATTGTGTTTTTTTTTTTTGTCAGAAATTTAATAAGCAGGGATAGGAAAGTAGAGACATTCAACAAAGGACACATATTTAAAGGATAACAGCATAATTAGCATGCAATAATAGTATAATAATATTATCGGCCACTCCATTATTATGCTAATTGAAAGATGTCCTTTTAAGTTTCAGTAAACATTATTACTGGGTTGAGTAGATGTTATAACATCATGTGAACTTTCCATCAGTTCCATCCCATCAGTCATATACCCAGTAGCCTTGTGTTGTAACTCCATCAAGGCCGGGCCAAGGCAGAGGGTGGAGAGGCTTAAGCCACAGGGCGCAGTGTAGGAGGGGGCGCACAACTCACTCAGCTATCATTCTTCTATTGTTTTTGAAGCAGAGAGAAATAAGAAAATGGGATATATGTCAGTGACTGCAAGCCAGATAACTAGAGATCTGGAGGTGCTGGAACAGTTGAGGGCCCTGGGGAGCTTCTTAGTCTAATAGCAATCAGTGTGTGATGGCTGAGGTGGGAGGGATGGGGGGCCGGACTTGGGCCCATATGCAATTCACTTTTTCACCTCCGTTTTCTCTTAGGAGACCATTTTTCAACTTCAATTTAAAATAACTTTGCAATGGAAAAAGTACCAAAAAGTAGGTGAAAAAGCATTGTGAAAATTATTTTGAGTATTTTTTTGCTTGCTGGTGGTTTAAAACGCATTTTATTTACAATTTGTGAAAATATCACCTAGGAGAACACTGAAAAAAAGAATTGCATATGGCCCCTGGTATCTCAACCTTGGGTGCTGGAGGACCTTGTCCTTGCTCTGATAGAGACTACTGTGTTTGGCATGGAAATGTTTAGCCCCTATTAGAAGGTAGTGCACTAGGCAACTGCCTAACATGCCTATGCCTAAAACTGGCCCTGCAAAAGATAGCTACAGGTGACATCTGAATGTGTATTGTAGTAATAAGTTCTAGTCAACTCTATCTCCAAGCAAGAAAAAAATACATTGCGCCTGAAGGGTATCTTCCTTCTTCTACCTGTCCTTGAAAATCATCTCATATTTGCACTAAAGTGCCTGTGCAAGTAAAGTGCGATGCAGTACCATTAATACTACTTTAAGGTACATGGTAATTTTATTAAAGAAAATATTTACAAGAATGGAGAAATTCAAGTCTTGGTATTTAGAGAAATACATTCATTATGCTTCCTGGAGGTTTATTTTAAATGTCTTTAAGAACTGTATTATTTTGCTGCCTATCTCAATGTATGTGTTTTAGAATATATATGCTTTTTTTATGTGTTTTAGAATATATATGCTTTTTTTAAAACAAAGTTTCCTTGATTTTCTAGCGGCATCCAAGCAAAGGCCTCACAGTGATGAGTACACAAAGAAGATCCCTCCACCAAAACCCAAGCGGAACCCAACAACTCACCTTAGCACATCATTTGATGAAACATACATTAAAAAACATGGCCGCATGAAGGGCAGTCTGTTTAGAGAACTATCATCATCTCAGCTCAGCAGCCATGCCCTAGACCGAGATGATGAGCCTGTTTATATAGAAATGGTTGGAAATATATTAAGAGACTTTAAAAAAGATGAGGAAGACCAGTGTGAAGCAGTTTATGAAGAAATGAAATATCCTACATTTGATGATGTAGGTCCAGACGCCAGGTGTCTTTATGAAATGGACCACATTTCTTGCTCTTCTCAGTGTCCTACTCCTACAGTGCCTGATTTAGAATTCACCAAGTCCTCAGTGCCATCAACTCCAAAAGGCCAGACTTGTGACATCCCCCCTCCATTTCCAAATCTACTTTCTCAAAGGCCTCCTTTATTGGTGTTTCCACCAGCACCGGCACAATGTTCACCAAATTCAGATGAATCTCCTTTAACCCCTCTCGAAGTGGCAAAGCTTCCCGTACTGGAAAATGTGGCCTACATAAAGCAGCAAAATGCTGGTTCACCATCTTCACATTCAGCACATGTTCCAGGGCATCAGAAAGGGGAAAAGGATCAGGCAGCAGTGGCGCATGGAAGTACTTCATCTGGGCATTCCTCTTCGCCACCACATGCTTCAGCCACATACAGAACGCAGTCTCCTCATGGTTATCCTAAAAGTCATTCTGCTTCTCCCTCTCCTGTAAGCATGGGTAGGTCACTGACTCCTCTAAGCCTCAAAAGACCTCCACCCTATGATTCTGTGCATTCAGGAAGTCTATCAAGAAGTTCTCCATCAGTGCCTCATTCGAGTGGCAGAAACACACCACAAGAAGTGAAGTTAATCAATTCTTCTAGTAGTACTTATTGTGCATCTCAAAGCAGCTCACGTTCTAGGACACCAACTAGTCCCCTTGAGGAATTATCAAACCTATTTACCTCAGGAAGGAGTCTGCTGAGGAGGCCCTCCAGTGGAAGACGTTCTAAAGAGCCTTCAGAAAGTAAGTGTAACACTCAAAATACAAGATTCAAACATATATATATTTTTACCATAATTCAATGAAAACAATGTTCAAAAGACCACTATCACAGAAAATTGTAAGATATAAAATCCATGTGTATGCATTTGTGCCAGTGTAAAATGCAATGTAAATGTATTTTTTCTTATGTCGCTGTCACTTACAATAGATTGTAAAAATTGAGCAGATCTGACAGGTTTTGGCCTAGTCCATCTGCTCAAAGGGGATTCTCAGGGTTGTCTTTATTTCAAAACCACATCAAATACAATGGAAAAACAAGGGGATGGAAATTAAGAACCCGTTTACTAGTTGTGCAAGAATGCAATGTTTCTGTCTTGCTGCACACAGTGACCACATTGTTACCTAGTTAACTGGGCTGAAAAAGACATGTTTCCATCAGGTTCAACCTTCTGCAATAGGTACAACCTGCTGGTAGTTTCCAACAAGCAAGCTTAAATTTGTATATTAAAGTGAAAGTGTGCCAGTTTAAAAATAAAAAAGTCAGATACTCAACTAAGGAGAGGGAAGGCTCGGTCCTAATGAGCCTTCCCTCTCCTCTCACGGTGCCCGGTCCCGCGCAGGATCCCGAGTAACAGTATTCGACCAGTTCGGTCAAATACTGCCACTTCCGCCACCGAAGGGATTTTTCGGAAGCCTTCTGGAGCACTCGGGCTCCCGAGGACGGGCCGCTCCATAGTACGCATGCGCGAACGTCCTCTATGACGCATACACGCGTGGGTAGTATGGAGCGGCCGGTCTTCTGGAGCCCGAGTGCTCCCGAAGACTTCTGAAGTCCCTGCGGCGGCGGACGCGTATGGGGGAGCCAGCGCAGCACCGAGGGCACGAGGAGAGGAGAGTATCTGACTTTTTTATTTTTAAACTGGTACCCATTGGCTTTAATGTTATGTTAAATTTAGATTTTTCTCTGGTGTAAAGACAGCTGGTTAAAACTGGGGGTTAAACCAAACTTTTTGACACGAAGTGTAGCAGATGTGTTCTCATAACTGTATTTCTCCAATGTTCCCTTACTGCTGATCATTATCAGCTACTAACGGGGACCTGCAGAGGGATGGCAGCATTGTACTGCAGGATATTACTGTCTGATCCAATCGCTTGTCCATGTTTGCCATTATTGCTTTTCTGATGGCAGAGCTTAAACTATCAAATGACAAACACCACTGAAAACGAAGAGGATAATGAAATCTAAGAAAACTTTTATTAATAAATTATCACCTCTGTGGCTTCATATTTCTTATGGAAGAGTGTTAAAATACTGTATTGGACACTTCTTCATCTTTGATAAACAACTAAAATATCAGTTTAAAGTGTAATTTATAGTTTAATATTTCTACACCCATGTAAAGCCCCTTTGCAGGTTTTACAGCCAGATGAGAAAAAAAACTTCTCACTCTATTCATGAAAGACCAATTTTAGTTATGTCTAAGTTTTTTTTGTCTCATCTGTAGTCATTTTTTTAAAAGAATCCCATTTTCCATTAAGTTTGTACTCTGTAAAACCTTAATCGGGAAACTTGGACAAAGGGCAAAGCTGAAAACTGGCTATTGCAAATTTACTGGTGGTGTTAATTACTATGCCCCCTCCAGGCCACCATGAACTCAGGAAAGATGCAATTCGGCGGCCAACTATTGCTGGCGGACGAATTGCGCTGTTTTGTTTGTAATCTGGGCTCCGTCTTTAGTCAGTGACCAAATTACCCTCCGAGCGCCGCTATAGCTGTAATTTACATTACAGCCTATGGCGGCACCTGGCAGCGCCCCCAAATGTCTGGCGCCCATTTTGCCTGCCTAATGTACAGCACTATGTAATAATAACCTTGCCATCGTGTGAGGATTACCGGCAAATGCTATCGCCCATTCCTTCGCGCGATGGCTGATCGTTAGGGAACATTACTCAGGCGAAAGCCTGAGCGATGCTCCCTGTTACCGGGCAATGGGGAGTGAGGTTTACGCTGTGGTGCTGTCCTTCAGCACCACGGCCTCACTCCCCACACATGCGCACTCACCTGCCGAACATCGCTGCCATCTTCCGCTGCAGCATCTGGGGGTCTCCTGATCCCCAGAGCTCCATGTCTGGTCACCGCACACCTTAGAAGCCCCCCACATAGCTCTGCCGGGCTCCCCTGTAAACATACATACTGCTGCTGATTGCCCGACACCTCTCGCTGCAAATTCTGTTGTGTCATTACAGTGTATCTATCACTGTAATTACTGTCCACATAGGAGCCTGGGCAAAGCATCTTTGAATCTGAAGCCAGGGCTCCCCATTGGTCCGCTGTCTGAGCCATTTTATTGCTTCAATAAATGGCTTAAAATTTTAAAAATATGTATGCCAATACCCTAAACAGGTAGATTGCATATTCTGCACTAACAGCACTATTGTATGATACCAGAAAGTTTAAGAGGTCCTGATGTCTACTTAGAATCAGATATTCAACTGTAAATCTTTCTTTTTACACACATCAAAGCCCTTGAAGATTGGTATGAATATAAATATGTATTCAGGATGTAAAATCACAAAAACATGTTTAATCCAGATTAAGTAAACAATCAGATCCCAGTAGAGAAAGCAAATATCCTTGGCTAGCAAGGTCGGGTTGGCCATTCATCTCAGTTTGTCTGTAGCTGTATATCAGTAAGATTTGGAGGCAAAGTGCAATTAGCTCAGTGGTTATGGTTACAATTCCCAGGTTCACCAGTGGGCGGGGATGGCCAGGGAAGTGTGTCATCCTGGAGAAGACAGGAACATTACTGAACACCTGGATCACACAGTATTTGGCTCCATCTAGTGAATAAATAAGAGATGCCACATCTGGGGCAGCCAGTAGAGTATTCTGTATATAGCTAGCTGGATAGTGCACTGGTTAAGGGCTCTGCCTCTGACACAGGGGACCAGGGTTCAAATCATGGCTCTTTCTGATCAGTAAGCCAGCTGAACATGCGTAAACTTGCGCAAGACTCCCTAACACAGCTACTGTCTATAGAGTCTAAGGAACACCGTATAGAATATTGTTTTATCTATTTTAAGGTATAAATTGAAGTATAGTTCTTGTTAGCAGCGGAGTGCCACAGATCAAGAAATGATTTATATTCGCCATGTAATTTGTTCAAGTTGTTTGATCCATCTTGAGCCCAAAGGTAATCATCCCTATGATGAGACAAGAAAAAAACAGACAGCACTAACTGCCATCATCTATAAACACACCCACTTACAATATGATAGGCTAAAAGGAAAGGCTTTCCGGACCATGGCCCTGACATCACGCTGTGGGAGGGGTTTCACTACAATATCAGCGATACAGACATCCTTGGGGATCTATTCTAGGAAAAGTAAAGATTTCTTGTGGGAAAGGGATCTCGGCTATTGATTAGGATGAAGTTCAATCCTGGTTTAAAGTTCTTATTTAAGTTAATAAGTGTTATGTTTTATGAATTAGTGATGAATTAGTGATGTTGCCTAGTTAAGTTGCTTGAGGCACAGCGATTAAACTGGTGCAATGTTCTTTGTGAAACATTTCAGAAAAAGTCAGTGCTCCTTTAATGTGTTTTAGCAATAGTAATACAGTAGTGGTAGCAGCAGTAATACTTTTGCAGTATGATGTAAGCAATGCCATTTTCCATATTCCTCTTACTTTAGATTTTCTTTAACTGATCCACTTGGGAACTGTACAAATACTTTGCACTGATGCACAGGGAACTTTACAAATACACTGATGCACAAAGAAGCTAAACTGTGCTTGAAAGACAAGAAAAAGAACCGAGAGCCAAATCTGGTGTAGTATGTTCAGCCAATATGGGAAAAAAATGTAAATGAGAATATACTCACAAGTGTGGGTCACCACGTAGGCGACCACTGTAACGGCAGGTGGGGAGAATTATGACCTGACCCCACTCAGGTATAAAAAAGTCGCTCTCTATAGAAGGAAATGGGGATACACCCCTCCACCTAGGGTGGACAAGATATGAGTAAATTTGGTAAATAGAGGCGCCAAAATAGGATAAGATAGGTTAAAAACTGTTTAAAAGGAGGGGGTTGGTGGAACCACTACCCTCACTAAAAATGACCAGGCTAAATTCAAGCCGTAGATGATACAAAAATATTTATTAATCTCCAAATACAGTGCCTGTTTTTAACCTATCTTATCCTATTTTGGCGCCTCTATTTACCAAATTTACTCAAAGAAGCTAAACTAACCATCAGAATATAATTAAGAATTTAGTTGGTTAATGTTTGGAATGCTGCAGGCTTTAAACAAATGCTTAAGAAAATTAATTTTCTAGAGGGTGCGGCAGCATGATTGTAATTTAATGTTATGCTAGTTATGTTTAATAAAGCTTTCTGAGTGACCTAACCAGGCATTTGGAATCCCATTGTTTCTCTGTACTGGAAGTAATTGCATTCAAAACCTTTCTGTGTATGAGTTGTAGTGCTGCTTCAGAGATTAGCCAAATAGGCTGGCTGAGCTTTGTTGCTACTTAAATTGGGGCATGAGGTCATCTTATCCACTTAAAGTGAACCAGAGACGAAGCACCCTTGTGTATTTTACCATAGAAATCAGTGGGAACATTAGAGAAAACATTTACCCTGCTCTCTGTTCCATCCTCACTGCTAAAAGTGTCTGTTATCTAGCTGAGATAAGAATCCCGGACTGAGCATTGAGTCTGGCTTTGCTATAATGACTCAGCTATAATGATTCCTGAGCAAAGCCAGCAGGGGGCAGGCTTGGACTTGAAGACAGCAAAGAACACAGTCTCAGCTATAATTATTCTGTAGCAAAGCCAGACCGACTGCTTAGTCGGGATTCTTATCTTAGAGGTGATAACAGGCAAATTAAACAGAGAACAATGTAACAAAGAGCAGATTAGGTGTTTACTGTCATGTTCCCACTGATTTATAAGGTAAAATACATGAGGTTGCTTCATCTCTGGTTCTCTTTAAGATCCATATTATACGGGGCCTAACGAAAAGTATTAAGTCATCATTTCTAGATCAGTGGAGATAGAATGCCACACTGGAAAGAATGTCGCCCAACACTGAGTCAAAAAAAAAAAATTGAACAGGAAGTCACATGACCAATGACTAGATTGTCTGTAGCAGCCATGCCTCAATTTAAATTATTCACATGTGCATTAGTATGGAATGAATCCGCCTGCAATTAATGGCAGTATTCCAAACTTGAAACAAATGAAAGGCTGCAGTTCAATGGTGTGCCTTTACTTTGACTGTGTAGAAGTGACTTTAATGTGTGTGCTTGTTACAATGCATGAACCTTTATATTACTCGATGAGCTGATGCATGTTGTAAGTAGATTTAACTAATGATATTCAGTGTCGAAGTTCAGTTCATTGAAAATTCTTTGTTACTGTGCATTTCTACATTACTGCGAATAGCAGCAACAAGGGCCGACATGTAGCGTAAGTCATGCAGCTCATTATTTTGATGTGGTTAGTTATGTTGAATGTGTAGTTAATAACAATGAACTACATTGAGTGCAAACCACAGTGCTTGTACAACAAGATTTACATACATATAAAAAAGGGCCAAGCAAATATTATGTATGGACTGAGATTTAAAGAGGAACTTAATCCAAGGAATGAACTATATCCCAATCAACAGCTTATACCCCCCTTTTTCACAAGAAATCTTTACCTTTTCTCAAATGGATCCTCTCGGGGGGATTAGAGGGGGTTGGGCTGTATGGCTGATATTGTGGTGAAACCCCTCCCACAGTGTGATGTCATGACAGTTAATTATAAACTCGTATTTTGTTGGTATATGGTTCCTCCCCACATGGCTAAATTTAACAAAGATATCTCACCAAATTGCTTTAGAGGATGTAGCACTCTAGGAACCCATTACCATATTTGGTGGAAATGCACCAAGGTGCGCCGTCTTTGGCTAAGAGTGTGTACCTGGGCCTCCTCCCTCATTAACAAACCAGTCCCCAGGAAACCAGCTCACACATTATTGGGCCTCCTCTACTCTAACCCAACCAAGGCGCAGAACTTGCTTATACGACACATCTTTACCACTACTAAACTTACCATAGCAGCTGCCTCTTCTTTGAAAAGCTACGAGCTCGGCTAGAAGATAATATAACTAAGTTCAATAGAATCTGGGCGCCCTTTATAGACTACCTTTTGGGCTCCAAACACAGCTCCTGGGTGAGTAACCTTTGAATCTTCTTGAGTCCTTGACCTCTCTTCGTACTACTTGCAGAGTCATGGGGCTCTCCTCGTCCCATATTCTCCTCTCTCCTCTCTCTTCTTTCTTTTTCTTACTTCCCTCCCTCTACTTTTTTGTTCTTCCCCTTGCTACCTCTCTTTTGATCTCTGCTACATGATTTACCATTTATCATTGTAACCTTACCCCTTATATACACAAGATGTACTCGCAAATATCCCTACCCTGCCTTCACTGGAAGACAGGCTCCACTAGTGTTTATTCTACATTATGGGGTACGCCCCTGCCCATCCAGTTCTGGTTCTATGAATGGGCAGAGGTTGTATTCCTTGTCTTTTGCACTTTCATTATACTTGTCCCTTAAGATAATATGCAAACTGTAACCTTAAATGATTCCAAATTCATGTGCTATTGGTCAGAGTTTGCTGTTATGTTATGCTGACATTTGGATCATCCTATGTGTTCTATGAGTATTTTTCTTTTGTTCCCTTGCTATGAATCCTGTTCATGGTTGATTCATTTTAACTCTTGTTTACGGTCTGTTATGATTGTACAATGTTTTTGTTATACAAAATTCAGTAAAAATTTTAATGAAAAAAGTAAAAAAACAAAAAACAAACTCTCAGCAACGAACATTGCGTACTGATCACCTGGCAGAATATAAATCTATAAATCAGGGAGATGAAAGATTTTACAATGGGCAAACACTGACTAAGTAATCTATAAATTAAAAATGTAAACAATAAGCAAATGTATGAGCTATGTTATTTTCCCTACAGTTTCTCTTAAAGGGGGTTTGAAAACTTGAAGACTAATTTTCTTTACAGTAGCACTGTATATATAGCTGTGTTACTGGTGCTTCCCTTCCCCTTACTACTTACCTCCCAGAAGGCTTGTACTGTAACCCTTGATTGCCCATCTTATAGTGACGATGTGCACACGTACAATGATATCAGTATGTACATCTCAAAAGTGGAACAGCCAGTGCTTCCCCTGCATCCACTACACCAGAAAAAAGGATGGATACAACATCATGTGCGACAGCAAGGCAAGCTGGTTGAGCAATCTCATTTGGTCGCTAACACTAGAGGATTTCACCCTCTTTGGCTACTGAAACATGAAATAAAAGTGCCAGATAAGTATATATTTTTAAAGCAAAAATTACCTCTGCATATGCTGCCCAACAGCTAATTCTGTGAGTCAGGTAGAGTTGGGCCGAACCTCCGATTTTAGGTTCGCGAACCGGGTTCGCGAACTTTCGCGGAAGGTTCGGTTCGCGTTAAAGTTCGCGAACCGCAATAGACTTCAATGGGGATGCGAACTTTGAAAAAAAAAAAAAATTATGCTGGCCACAAAAGTGATGGAAAAGATGTTTCAAGGGGTCTAACACCTGGAGGGGGGCATGGCGGAGTGGGATAGATGCCAAAAGTCCCCGGGAAAAATCTGGATTTGACGCAAAGCAGCGTTTTAAGGGCAGAAATCACATTGAATGCTAAATGACAGGCCTAAAGTGCTTTAAAACATCTTGCATGTGTATACATACTGCTTCACACTGACACACCAAACTGTTCACTGAACAGAACAGGTATGCAGTGGCGGGTTCACTGAACAGGTATGCAGTGGCAGGATCAATGAACAGGTATGCACTGGCAGGATCACTGAACAGGTATGCAGTGGCAGGATCAATGAACAGGTATGCACTGGCAGGATCACTGAACAGGTATGCAGTGGCAGGATCAATGAACAGGTATGCACTGGCAGGATCACTGAACAGGTATGCAGTGGCAGGATCAATGAACAGGTATGCAGTGGCAGGATCACTGAACAGGTATGCAGTGGCAGGATCACAGTACAGGTATGCAGTGGGCTGAGGGCTCACTGAACAGAACAGGTATGCAGCCAGGAAGAAGTTAAGCCTAACTAATCTTTCCCTATGAGAGACTGCAGCAGCTCGCCCTACTCTCACTAATGCAGGCACACGAGTGGCCATAACGGCCGCCGCTGCCTGCCTTATATAAGGGGGGGTGGGGCTTCAGGGGCTAGTGTAGCCTAATTGGCTACACTGGGCCTGCTGACTGTGATGTAGAGGGTCAAAGTTGACCCTCAGGTGCATTATGGGGCGAACCGATTTTTTGCGAACTTTTGCCGCAAAACGTTCGCGTGCGACACCCGCACGCGAACCACCTAAGTTCGCGCGAACCACGTTCGCCGGCGAACCGTTCGGCCCAACTCTAGAGTCAGGTGAGACCATACATGTAAAAAACACATCCGGTAAAAAAAAGGCCATCAGAGATAGCTGCTTGTAGAATATCAGTAAAATGACTGATATTCTTCTACTAAATTACGATAGTAAAATATTGGTAAACTTTACTGATATTTTACTGTGACCTGACCTAACCCTACTCTCACACAGAACCCTCACTCTACCGATGTAGTTTCTTGCTGCCAGATCACCACACTACGTGTGAAATGCTGACCTGCTGCATGTGGTTGCAAATGCTGCTGGTCAGCTGCATTAAACTGCAGCACAAAGGTGCTTGCTGACCAGATGAAGCTGAACTGTCTTGCAAGTATAAAGTTCAGCTTTCCTTGTAAAAGAGGCCAAAGTCTGTTTTTTGCTCTCTTATGCCATACATAACATTTCTAAATACATTCATAGAAAACATAAATAACTCTGTATACAAGAGACAATGCCAAAGGACAATGTTGGGTGCCTGCAATCTTCAGGACATCAGGGCGTACTACATTAAAGGAAATCTGAAGTGAAAATAAACTTATGATATAATGATTTGTATGTGTAGTACAGATAAGAAATAAAACATTAGCAGCAGAGGTATGAGTCTTAAATTGTTTCCAGTACAGGACGAGTTAAGAAACTCCAGTTGTTATCTATGCAAAAGAGCCACTGAGCTCCGCGACTTTCAAAGTCGCAGAGAACTCTGTCTTCTGAAGCTTTTTATCTCAAATGTCTGTTTATGTATTTTGCTTTTTTTTCTGCAGAGGAAAGTTCAAAGTTTCACTAGTCTGCTTTGTGAAATCATTTAGAATGCTGAGTAGTGTGTAAACTGCAAATATTAGAGAATGATGCAATGTTATAAAAAAAAACTATAAACTATAAAAACTATATAACTGAAAATAAAAAGATGAGAATATTTTCTTTGCTACTAATGTTCTTGTAATTAGCCGTACTACACAACCAATTCATTATATCATAATTGTATTTTCGCTTCAGTGTCACTTTAACAACAGACATGCTTCTGTAATGGAAATCACTGCATGGGCTCAGAAACACCTCCAGAAAGCATTGTCTTTGAACATGCATGTTACTGCATCCGGAAATACAAGTTAAAACTCTACCATGCAAGGAAGAAACATAAACATAATGCATAAATCCTGTCACCTTCTCTGGGCATGAGCACATTAATATGCACTAAGGCAACTTAGAAGACTGTCCTGCAGTCTGGAAATCATGGATACCATGCCCTCTGGGCTAAGGGTGGGAAAGGACAATCTGGCTTGTTTTCAGCATATTATTTAAATGCTAGCAACCATGATGGTTAGTGTGAATGGTTAGCTTGCACATTTGGGAAGGCATTGTAGATGCTGAATAATATTCACAGGTTTTGGAGCAGCAACATGCTGCCAACGTCTTTTTTAGGCATTGTATATGACCTCAGATAGGCTGTTTGAATTGACACCTGAATTCTGAACGTAAAGTGGTGGGTCGGCCTATCCGCAGGAGATCTACACTGATGATGTGTGCAGGGCCCCCGAGTGTGCTGTGGAGCATATTTTAGCATGTATAGCTACCTGTCCTCACTCAGGCTTGCATCTTTCAGTGTCCCAAGCAGCGTTCTGAACTGGCCATAAGAGCTCCCGGCTTACTGCAGTCACATGACAGTGACCCTGGAGCTCTAGTGACAGTTCAGAAGCTGTAGCAAGGACAGGTAGTTTATACATGCTAAATCACACACATGTGCACACTCTGCATCGGCACGCTACAAATTGGTGCTCTACCTGGAGGGTGATGGGGGCACATTGGGGGTCGGACAATTGGTGGGTCATAGCCTATGGCCTATTTTTAGGCCAAAAGTGTGTGTGTGTTGGGGGGGGGGGGGGGTATGCACAGGAGGGCTTGTCTGGAGTCTACATCTAAAATTAAAAAAATATGACAAAAAGGATCTGAAATCACTGTATACTAAAGCTGAAATATTTTATCAGTAAAGAATGGGGCAGTTGGTGTCTCCAGTTCCCAGACATTTACATAGTGTTGTTAAAAGAGAGGTGACACAATATATTTGTAAACTTGTCCCTGCCCCAAACCTATTTAGAAAGATGTTCTTGGCAGCAAATTTAAAATGGACATATATTTCTCAAAAAACTATCTCAGGCCTTCAACACATGCTTATCTCTATACTGATGCAAATGATGAAAATGTCCTGAGGGAACTTGTATCAGTCGGAACCGCAGATTATTTCTGTCAATCGTTTTGCTGCATGATTTGTGCGATTTGTGTGCACTTTAAGGCATGTAACAGTAGCCAAGAATCACAAGCATTGTACGAAAAAGTATCATTTTTTTGAACACTATGCAGAATCACATATGCTCCAAACAAAATCATTACACGCATTTTCGCATTGCGGCAAAACGCTGCCAAAAATGCACTAGTGTGTCCCTAACTACAGTTACAATACAAAAAAAATTACTGATTTTGAGAATGTTCTTGTTTGTTGTCGGCTTTAAAGGTATTTTCTTGATAAGGTGTGAAAACATCACCTATGAGAAAACTTAGGAGAAAAGTTAATTGAATAGGAGCCTGTGTGTTTATATCTTACCTGGAGAATTCACGTAAAGGAAAGATAATTGGAGTTTCTGTAACAGTCCAATGCACTTTCAGCTTTCAATGCATCTAGCCTTAAAGGGATACTGTAGGGGGTCGGGGGAAAATGAGCTGAACTTACCCGGGGCTTCTAATGGTCCCCCGCAGACATCATGTGTTGGCGCAGCCACTCCCCAATGCTCCGGCCCCGCCTCCGGTTCACTTCTGGAATTTCTGACTTTAAAGTCAGAAAACCACTGCGCCTGCGTTGCCGTGTCCTCGCTCCCGCTGATGTCACCAGGAGTGTACTGCACAGACACAGACCATACTGGGCCTGCGCTGTGCGCTCTTGATGACAGCAGCGGGATCGAGGACACGGCATTGCAGGCGCAGTGGTTTTCTGACTTTAAAGTCAGAAATTCCAGAAGTGAACCGGAGGCGGGGCCGGAGCATCGGTGAGCGGCTGCGCGGGCACAGTATGTCTGCGGGGGGCCATTAGAAGCCCCGGGTAAGTTCAGCTCATTTTCCCCCGACCCCCCTACAGTATCCCTTTAACCAGTAAGCTTTCTGGCGTTCTGACTCTAGGCAGACATTCAGGGTCAAACGAGCTACAGAAGCTGAATGTCTTCAGTTTAGATCTACGTTCCTTTGTGTCTCAAAAGGTTGACTGTTGTAATGGCATTTCATTTAGGAAGAATCAGTACTGATAATAAATAGAGAAGAGGGAGAGAAAGAACGAGAGGGAGAAACAGATGGAGAGAGACAGAGATAGAGGGATGGAAAGAGAGAAATAGAGGGAAGAAGAGAGAGAAAGAGACATAGCTTTCCTGCTGGCTCCGTGCCATACAACCTTAAATGATCCCAGCCAAATAGAACTGACTGAAACCTCATCAGTATCCCCACACTACACGCAATGCAGACAGCCACTGGAGACAAAGAACATGCAATGCTCTCTGCAGCAGATCTCATGTTGTCCTAATGAGATTTCTGGAAATCATGCTTTCTCTGCTGAGAAAAGATATACAAGACACACACACACACGGTATGTACAAGTTGAAATAAAGCAGGGCCTGTAATAATGAAGTATGATAGTAGGTCAACGACGTGTCTACATGTCCGCAAGCAACAGTTAGGCAGCTTGGCTCTCCAAACCCCCAAATATGTAACCAGGCAGGAGAATCATCACCAAATAACAAAATGGAAGCAGCATGTCCTTCAAATAAAAATTAAGCAGTGTAATAAAATTAGCCAGACTTAAAGTCCTAACAGACTTAAAGACCTAAAATAATGTAATTAGGCAGCATGCATATCACAGTAAAAAAACAGATCTCTTGACACATCCTAGTAACGTACAGCCCTCTTGAGCAACCTTGTTAGCATGGTGTTTTTCTTCCTGCAGTTATAGCACCCCACGGACAAAGCCCTCATCACAAACCTTCAGCAACACATTGCCCCCCAAAACAAACCTACAGTTACAGATTTCCCCTTAGTAACAGACCACAGTGACAAACAAAATACTCAGTCCTCTTGGTCTAATACTAAAATGAATACGCACTCTCCATGTGGTGGAAGTTCAGATGAGGCTTACCTTTCTCCATGTGGCCAGCAAAAAGCCTCCTGCCTCTGATATGACCTTTTCTTCTGTCCATCTTCCAGGCCACATGACACCAGAGAGCAGAGCAGATGCAGGGCTTCACCGAGCTGTAACCTATGTAGAGAACAACAGGCATGCAGTGTAGTGATGGCACGAGCGGTTCGACCGCGAACATATTCGCGCAAACTCCGGTGGTTCGCGTTCGCGGTGAACCGCGAACTTTATGCAAGTTCGACCCATCCCCTATACTACATCATTAGGCTCAACTTTGACACTCTACATCACAGTCAGCAGACACAGGTCATCCAATCAGACTGCACTCCCTCCTGGAGCCCCCCCCCCCTATATAAGGCAGCTGCATCGGCCATTTTCTCACTCAGTGTGGCTGCAGTAATTAGAGAAGGGAGAGGAACCTGTTGTAGACATAGGGAAAGCTTAGTTAGGCTCTTGTTAGGCTTGTAAGCTTGCTCCTTGTTGATACTTATTGCTAAAAAGCACCCCACAACAGCTCTTTTTTTGTGTGGCCCACTGACACTTGCATATACAGCCCTGTCAGTCAGTTGCAGCTGGCCCTTGCTAATTCCTACTGTGCTATGCCACTGCCACACCCAGCACATTCGGTGCCTACCTTTTCACTGCACGTGTATGACATCTTCACATTTGTAATACTAGTCACTGCATCAGTGCACCTGCGTGACAGCACGCAGTGTTACATTATATACCAGTCACTGCATACCTGTTCACGGTACCTGTGTGTGTGTGACAGCTGCACATTTGTAATACCTGTCACTGCATACCTGTTTACGGTACCTGTGTGTGTGACAGCTGCACATTGTATTCATACCAGTCACTGCATATATGTTCAGTGCACCTGCATGACAGCACGCAGTGTTACATTATATACCAGTCACTGCATACCTGTTCACAGTACCTGTGTGTGTGACAGCTGCACATTTGTAATGCCAGTCACTGCATACCTGTTCACGGTACCTGTGTGTGTGACAGCTGCACATTTGTAATACTAGTCACTGCGTACCTGTTCATGGTACCTGTGTGTGTGACAGCTGGACATTGTATTCATACCAGTCACTGCATACATGTTCAGTGCACTTGCATGACAGCACGCAGTGTTAAATTATATACCAGTCACGGCATATCTGTTCACGGTACCTGTGCGTGTGACAGCTGCACATTTGTAATACCAGTCACTGCATACCTGTTCACGGTACCTGTGTCTGTGACAGCTGCAAATTTGTAATACCCGTCACTGCATACCTGTTCACGGTACCTGTGTGTGTGAGACAGCTGCACATTTGTAATACCAGTCACTGCATACCTGTTCATGGTACCTGTGTGTGTGACAGCTGCACATTTGTAATACTAGTCACTGCGTACCTGTCCATGGTACCTGTGTGTGTGACAGCTGCACATTGTATTGATACCAGTCACTGCATTCCTGTTCAGTGCACCTGCATGACAGCACGCAGTGTTATATTATATACCAGTCACTGCATACCTGTTCACGGTACCTGTGTGTGTGACAGCTGCACATTTGTAATACTAGTCACTGCATATCTGTTCACTGCACCTGTGTGACCGCACTCAGTGTTATATACCAGTCACTGCATAACTGTTTACTGCACCTGTGTAACAGCACGCAGTTTTATATACCAGTCACTGCATACCTGTTCACTGCACCTGTGTGACAGCTGCACATTGCATTGTAATACCAGTCACTGCATACCTTTCACTGCACCTGTGTGACTGCACATTGTATTAGTCAAGTAAGTGCATACCTTTCACTTCATCCCCCCTGATATGGACAAAACAGGCAGAGGCAGAGGCAGACCCAGAGGCAGACCCAGAGGCAGGCCACCCGGCAGGTCTGTTCAAGGTCGTGCTGATGTACTTTCGTGTGGCCCTGGACCAAAGTACAGTGCTCAGAAGAAGGCACGTGCCATCAGCTCCCAAGATTGTCAGGGCGTAGTTGATTATTTAACACAGAACACCTCATCTTCTGCAGCCACCAGCACTACAACAAGCACCACATCCGTTCCATTTGACACTATGCAGGAGTTATTTGGTGGGGAATGAACTGATTCACAGCCACTATTGTTACAACAATATGAAGGCGCTAAGCAAGTTACACCACACCACCTCATATGTCTGAGTTAGGCGGCACTATGGACATAAGGTGTGAGGATGATGATGAAGTATCTGCTGTTGGTGCAGTTTTGGAGGTGTCTGATACAAGCGAAGCTGTGGAGGATGATTATGACGATGACGATGATGATGATACTGCCATGGACATCACGTGGGATCCTACTAGACATCATGACCAGGGGGACAGTTCAGAGGGGGAGTCAGAGAGGAGTAGGAGGAGATGAGTTGCTGAAAGAAGCAGGGGGAGCTCGTCATCAGAAACAGCTGGTGGCAGTGTCTGGCGCCATGTATCGCCACCTATGGACAGCCAGCCAACATGCCCTTCAATGTCAGCTACTGACGCCACCATAGTGCCATCACCTCAGTGGGGCTCAGTGGGGCTCAGCGGTGTGGATTTTTTGTGTGTGTCTGCCTCAGATATGAGCAATGCCATCTATACTCTCTGTCACCAAAAATTGAGCAGTGGAAAGGCCCAGACCTGCGTAGGGACAACTGCCTTACGAAGGCACATGTCGAAAAAGCACAAATGGCAATGGGAAGACCACCTGAGCAAAAGCAGCACACAAAAGCAAAGCCACCCTCCTTCTCCTCTTCCTCCTTCAGGTGCATTATCTTCAGCAGCTTTCTCCCTTACACCTTTACAGCCACCCTCCTCCACTCTGCCTTTCACCTTGAGCGGTTCCTGCTCCTCTGCCCAGAGCAGTAGCCAGGTGTCCGTGAGAGAAATCTTTGAGCGGAAGAAGCCAATTTCTGGCAGTCACCCCCTTGCCCGGTGTCTGACAGCTGGCTTGGTAGAACTGTTAGCCCGCCAGCTGTTACCATACCAGCTGGTGGACTCTGAGGCCTTCCGTAAATTTGTGGCGATAGGGACACCGCAGTGGAAGATACCAGGCCTCAATTATTTCTCAAAAAAGGCGATAACCAAACTGTACCATGAAGTTGAAAGGCGAGTGGTGTCATCTCTGGCACACAGCGCTGGGTCAAGGGTCCATCTGACCACGGATGCCTGGTCTGCAAAGCACGGTCAGGGCAGGTACATTACTTGCATAGCCCATTGGGTCCACCTGGTGACCGCTGGCAAGCAGGGAGTACGTGGCTGTATAGCGGGCCTAGTTGTGACACCTCCATGGTTTGCAGGCAGGCCTGCTTCCACCTCCTCTCCTTCTTCTCCTACTCCTCCTGCTACATCCTCTTCGCTGTCGTCCTCCTCATTGGCTGAGTGGCACTGCTACCCTACTGGTGCTGAGATCTCCTCTCCAGCTACACACCCCCAGCTCCCCAGGGCTTATGCTGCATGCCAGGTACGACGGTGTCACGCCATCTTGGACATGTCTTGCCTCAAAGCCGAGAGTCAAACTGGAGCAATTCTCCTGGCTGCTCTGAAAAAACAGGTGGAACAGTGGCTGACCCCGCACCAACAGGAGATCGGCAACGTGGTGTGTGACAACGGCAGCAATCTCATTTCGGCTTTGAGTTTGGGAAAGTTGACACATGTACCCTGCATGGTACATGTGCTGAATCTAGTAGTTCAAAGATTTGTGTCTAAGTACCCAGGCTTAGAGGATGTCCTGAAGCAGTCCAGGAAGGTGTGTGGGCATTTCAGGCGGTCGTACACAGCCATGGCACGCTTGGCCGATTTTCAGAGGAGAAACAACTTGCTGGTGAGGCGCTTGATTTGCGATAGTCCGACTCGCTGGAATTCGACACTCCTCATGTTTGACCGCCTGCTACAACAGGAGAAAGAAGTCAACGACTATCTGAACAGCTACGGTCAGGCTCTGGAGAGCTGGGCATTTCCTTGCCAAAGTACTGGACACTCATGCGTAATGCCTGCAGGCTCATGCGTCCGTTTGAGGAGGTGACCAACCTGGTGGGTCGCAGTGAAGGCGCCATCAGCGACTTAATTCCATATGCTTTCTTCCTGGAGCATGCCGTGCGTATGAGTGCGCATGAGTGGTGGATCAAGCTGTGGACGAGCGTGACCAGGAAGAGGCGGAAGAGTGGGAACAATCATCAGCAGAACCAGATGTTTCCTCAACACCTGCAGCAGAACAGAGGAGAGGGGATGAGGAGGAACAATCACCTGGGGAAGAGGGGTCAGATTAGGAAGGTGGTTTTTTTTTTTGAGGAGGAGGCAGAAGAACAACCGCAGCAGGGGGCTTGTGCTGCTCACCTTTCCTGTGGTATTGTTTGTGGCTGGGGGAAGAGGAGAACTTACCTGACATCACTGAGGAAGAGCAAGAGATGGCTAGTACGTCAGCATGCGACTTTGTGCAGATGGGGACTTTCATGCTGTCCAGCCTGTTGAAGGAACCCCATATAAAAAAAAAAAACTAAAGGGGAATGACCTGTACTGGGTGGCAATGCTACTAGACCCTCGGTATAAGCACAAAGTGGTGGAGATGTCACCAAATCACCAGAAGGAAGAAAGGATGCAGCACTTCCACGCAAGCTGTCAAGTATGCTTTACAGTGCGTTTAAGGGTGATTTCAGTGCGTTTAAGGGTGAATGCGGACATTCTTTAGTCCAACGCCTCGCCTTAGCCCTTCCGGATCCACCCTCCACCAACACCTGGACCGGCAGGTAGCTGACTACCTGGCCTTAACTGCGGATGTAGACAACAGCGATGAACCCCTGGACTACTGGGTGCGCAGGCTTGACCTGTGGCCAGAGCTGTCAACAATTTGTGTACATGCCTGCCTAATTTTTCTGGCTGCACTGCGGCTGCAACAACAAAACAAAAGTCATGTACATGTGTCAATTCCCCTTCGTGATCGCTACCTTGCCACGGTAAATGGGCTTGCGTATCACAATGAAGCAATGACCGCCGGCTATATGAGTGTGTCGGAGGGGGGGCGCACCCAAGATAATAAGGTCGTTGCTTCATTGTGGACAGACCAAATTCGATCAGCTGGACAGTCACCCGTTGTTCTAACATTGAGCTACCACAGCCCGGCGACCATATGGGCTTGAAAACCGCCATGGCCTGCACTCTCGCCATGATGCACACCAGTCCAGCACGGCCGTCACTACACAAATAGCTGTTTGCAGTGAGTTACAAAGTGAGTTTGGTGTGTCAGTGTGAAGCAGTACACTAATTACACTACCTGATTGATGTATACACATGCAAGATGTTTTAAAGCACTTTATACCTCCAATTTAGCATTGCAATGTGATTTCTGCCCTTAAAACACTGCTGTGCGTCAAATAAAGATTTTTCCCCGGGACTTTTGGCGTGTATCCCACTACCCCATGCAAAACTCAGATGTTAGACCCCTTGAAACATATTTTCCATCACTTTTGTGGCCAGCATTAGGGATGCTCATTCGGATTCCGCGGAAATGCAATTTCCGAAATTCCGATCGGAATATGCATTTCCGCATCGGAATGCGGAAATCGGTAATGCAAGTGCTTTAGGCGGATTTCCGCCAGAAATTGCGGAAATTTCCGCCGGAAATCGCGGAAATTCCGCCCGACTTTAACGTTGATTTTCTCAAAAACTATAAGGTCTTTTTGAAAAAAATTTTTTGCATCTTGTTTACAAGATTCAGTTTAATAACCCCTGAAAATTTGGTGTTTCTAGGACTTAAGGGGGCTTTGCTATTAACCACTAAATTCGGCAGACTTTTACTGTAATGTAAAATGCAGAAAATCTGCTTCTGCCTATTTTCTGCATTTACATTACAGGAAAAATCTGCCAAATTTAACGGTTAATAGCAAAGCCCCCGCACGTCCTAGAAACAACAAATTTTCAGGGTTTATTAAACAGAATCTTCTGAACAAGATGCAAAAAAAAGTTTTCAAAAAGACCTAATATCTTTTGAGAAAATCGATGTTAAAATCGGGCGGAATTTCCGCGATTTCCGGCGGAAATTCCACATTGGAATGCGGAAATTGGTAGCGGAAAGCGGAATCGGTATTTGGCAATGGCGGAATGCGGAATTACCGCGGAATTGGAAATTGGCATTTCCGACCATCCCTAGCCAGCATAAATGTTTGTAGTTTTCAAAGTTTGCCTCCCCATTGAAGTCATTTGCGGTTCGCGAAGTTCGCGCGAACCCGAATTGCGGAAGTTCGTTGGAGGATCGCGAAACGAAAATCGGAGGTTCGAGCCATCTCTAATGCTGTGGTTGTACAGCGTCCCCAGTTCTTTAAAATAAGAAGTGCCTGTGGCACCTGCCAAATCTGCATCCTTGTACATACGCCTCTGTGCAAACATTCATTTATACATTAGCTTATGTATACAGCAAACTCCACAGTATCCGGCACTGGGGGGATTGCTTGAGCCCTCTTCTTACCTTCCTGCTGCTCCTAGAGGCTTTCCGGCATTCTATGTGCACGGCTACCGGGAGTGTACGGCTACCGCCATGTCACCTGACCTATGTGAGGTCACATGACATGCCAGGAGCTGTGCATGGATGCTGGAAAGCCACTAGGAGCTACAGGAAGGTTAGAAGACGGCACTAGACGCTTGATGTGTATTTTTTTGCCCTGCAAAAACCCTAAAGCACAGTCCCCGTTATTCCCCTCAGACATGTCGTTTAGTTGAAACTTCCGGTTACTGAAATTCGGATAACAGAGACTTTGCTGAGCTATATAGTATTGCTCATGTGTATGCGGCAGAACAATTCTGTGATCAGCCTGTACAGGTTGATTTGTAACAGTTTGTAAGGTTCTGATTTGCTCTAATCACTTCTTGTTTTAACCCATTTAACCTAGGAGACCGAAGAGAAAAATCATCATGAACAGGAAATCAGAGCCAAAACTATTAGTGTATCAAACTAATGACCTGCTTCTCCATGAGTTTTGCTACACACAAACGACTCTAATGGTAGCATGGGACCACATAGATATGATCTAATTCTTGCCAACTACAAAAATGAAAATATTGATTTAGAAATAAGTCATAAAAGCAATCATTCTCTAATGCCTTATCATGAACATTATTATGCATGGCTTGCACATCCAAAAGCATTTATTAATTTTCTGCTGGCATCAGAAAGTCTGCAAATAAATGCATGTTAAAGCAATGAGAGGAGAGAAAGAGACATCACAGTGAAGTCAAATTAGCAGCATACAGGTAAAATGTGTGCCGCCGTAAACTGGGCACCGGAGATTGTTGTTAGTAGAATATTGGTAAAATTACAGATATTTTACTGTTGGGATGTGGTATTTCCAATATCCACACTGCCTTCGCTGCTAAATACTCAGATGCAGCCCACGTAATTACAATATTTTTATTGGCGCCTTCGGCGCTCAAAGTACCGATATATCCAAAATTAATCAAAATTAAAGGATACCTCAACCAAAAAAATTATAGCTGCAGTGTGTTGGGGGTTAAAGTTACATACCTCTCGTCCTCCTGCACCCCCCCCCCCCCCTCCGTCTGCCGCCGTTAGTCTAATATTCCTCCCGGTGTCCGGTGACTCTCTTGACCCCCCACCTGGACATACTGCGCCCTGTGTGCGCAGTATGTCCTCCCCTGTTCACTTCTGGCCGGCGCATAGCGATCGGCTCAGAAGCACGCTGCCCCTCTGTCTCCTCTGGGCTGCGTGTGCGCTCCATTATACCAAGCATCACATGCATGTGATGCTTGGTATAATGGAGCGCACACGCAGCCCAGAGGAAACAGAGGGGCAGTGTGCTTCTGAGCCGATTGCTATGCGCCGGCCAGAAGTGAACAGGGGAGGACATACTGCGCACACAGGGCGCAGTATGTCCAGGTGGGGGGTCAAGAGAGTCACCGGACACCGGGAGGAATATTAGACTAACGGCGGAAGACGGAGGGGGGTAGGAGGACGAGAGGTATGTAATTTTAACCCCCAACACACTGCAGCTATAATTTTTTTCGGTTGAGGTATCCTTTAAGATATTAACATTGCGGTCTATGGAGTGTTCTTTTTACCATAGCCACTGGCACCCAAATTACCTGCTTTGGACTAAATAAAAACCCTTCTTCTTTTCCCTCCCCTATTTTATTCAAGTTTTGATTCTAAGTCATATACAGTATATTATTCTGCCTTTTTTTTACATTTTATTACGGTAAATCTAAGGGTCTATACGATTAATGTCAGAACTGCAGTGCATTGTGTATTTCAGAGACAAGCCGACAATTCCTTTACCTACCATGCAAGCCATAACCGCCACAAAACAAAATACTACTCCTCTACCATGTCTCAACCATCCTGGCCAACTTGAACCTCACTAATGTAAAATATAATTCCTTATCCATGTCCTAACAGCTCTCTCCGCACCAGTACTGCCCCCATGTTAAACGTTAAAAGTATTCCTCTGCATTGCCTTACACCCCTCAACTACGTAGTGCGCGTGTGCAGAGCGCTGCCAGCCAAGGGCGCACGATCAAGGATGCACATCACCAGGCAATGCCATCACACTGCTCACCGACCCTGGCCGACCTGGAAGTAGCTCTGGGCGGCCTTTACAAGGTAATGGAGGGGGACAGAGAAGAATGAAGGGAGCAGTGGGCATGAGGACTGCCTGCTACACATGCCCCGCTTTTAAAATTTAGGATCGCTAAGATATCCTTTAACGTAAAAAAAAAACTCTTATTGAGGGCCTTAGGAACAAATTCATTAACACCAATGCCACCCAATTGCTGTATCAAAACCACCCAGTGCCAAACGAAGGGAGCACCCCCACCCACAGTTGTTTGCAGTTTTGTTGTTGTTTGTGCCAATTGCAGAGGACCCCCTATTATATTTAATTATAATTATTTAAATCAATTTGGGTAAATAATGGAAACAACATCCAGGAAACAATACAAGAGGGAAGTTAGGTTAAACAATAGTAAGAATAGACGCACTTTGCTAACCTTGAAGCCAAAGAAAGGCTTATATTCGGATGTTGGTTCCTACAAATGAGAACACATGCTTTCCCACTGAAGATGATGTCATCTTTACAGACATTCCTCTACAATGTGAATGAGATGCCTACCATGCTAGAACATCTGTCTTTCCCCCTGAACCACATGGCTGAAAGACCATGCAACTTTGTGTTATACCATGATTTTTGCTAATTTTTTTCCTGTGTGTTTTTTTTTTTTACATTTGAGTGTAAATTATCCAGGTATAAATCCTTATGTTCTTGCTCCTAAACTGTATGTGTTGTCTATGAGAAATGGATGTGAGTGTCAAGTGCCCCCTAGTGGCTGAATGCAGAAATGCAGCTGTGTTCATTAATAGTTATTAATAGTGCAGTCTATTCATATGAATAACAAAAGATGTTCTACAGTTTACCACATAAAATTTGATTTCAGTACTACTTCATTCAAGTGTCTGCACAATCACTTCTCCAAATCCTTCAGAAATGATGAGTTTTATAAATATGACAGATTACAATCATTGCACTGTGTACAGTACCAGACAAACTTAATTTGAATCCATTTTATGATTTTCGTAAATAGCCTCCTTTGTCTTTTAAAGGGGCAGAATAGCAAAATATGTTAAAACATTTTTTTTAAAAAATGACTATGTAAATGCTGCAGAGTGCTTATAAAAAAGCTGACACTTATAATGTTAGTGTTTCTGAAGTTGGTGAATGGTCCTACCAATGGACCTTTGGGGCATTGCTTTGTGCAGAAGGGGGAGTTAAACAGCTGTTAATGTGAGAGGAAGGGTTCCCCCTATGAGGCCATGTAAGTAACGTTGGAACATTCCAATATCTTCCTCAGATCTCATGGGGATATAGAAGGATGTGGCAGGCTTTACAATAAAGCTATGCTACCCCTCCGGCAGCGTGGCACTTGTATTCCGCCATAGACACCAGCACATCCATGGCCAGCTCCATGCCTTTGTCATGAGCAGTATGCATCGGATTGATGGTAACACAAAATATGTTCAGACTGGTAGATCACTGAGGTAGGAGGCAATAGTACAAAAATGTAAAAAGCAGACATAAGCAGCTCACCAAAAACAACAGACAATACAGACTGGCAATGCTGTAATCTGTACTGAACTCAGTTGCTCATCTCATTCATCTTTCTCCTCGCTCTTCCCCTGCTGCTCCTCTTTGTCAAGCTCTTCATTGACTACCAATTAAACAGAGGATCCAGTTTTAACTCCTAACCCTAACCTCCAAAGCTCTCCACAATTTCTCTCCCCTGTACATCTCCTCACTAGTTTCCAGATACCAACCTAAACGCAATCTAGAGATCTACACATGACGTTCTTTTTGTCCTCCTCTCGAATTACTGTACCTCCTTACATTCCTGTATAAAATATTTTACATGTGCTTCACCCCTCTCTGGAATGCCCTTCCACAACACATCCGTCACTCACCAACCTTTGATATCTTTAAATCCTCCCTCAAAACTCACATTTTTGCTGACAAGCGTATGCTTTAACTTATGCCATTCACCTTATGACCGATGGCCAAGTTGTACTCCTTACTAGATAACCTATAAATGCACTGCCTCTATGTATGATTATATGTAAACAACCCTACCTCTTGTCTCTCCCCCTCTTCCCAATTCCTTTGATTGTAAGCTCACAAGGGCAAGGTGCTCTCACCCTTTTGTTTTTTGAAATTTGTTATACCTTTTATTCATCATGTCACTTTTGTCACTATAATAACCAATTTTGCACCAATTCTGTATTTTGTATATTGGTGTGTACACCATTGTCTGTATGTGTGTATTTGTATGCAGTGCCACAGAATATGTTGGCACTTTATACATCAATAATAATAAAACATCAGCTTGTCACAGCTATGACTATTGCCCTACTGTACACTCGGCAGGGATGAGATGGTAGATGGAGACAGACATTAAAAGTCAGACTGAATATTCAAGAGAGTCAAATAAATTCTGTAGTCCAGGCTCTCAGCTAAGAATCTTCTATGGAAAGGCAGAACCCCCAAATTAAATATGATTGGAAAATAAAAAATTAAGCCATAAATATATTTTAGGGAACTTCTAATTTGCTTCTATACTTGCTCTTTAGTGTACTAAATGTAAATGTGAATTTCTATATCCTTCTCTTAGAACCACCTGATGAAATGAAGGTCAGGAGTCACAGCACAGAACCTTTACCAAAGTTGGAAAGCAAAGAACGATCTGGTCATCATTCTTCACCATCCTCCAGAGATTCAATAAAAGCTCAGGAATGGGATGGATCTCCAGGCCCAACTCATGTTTCCAGCAGACTCGGAAGATCGTCCGTGAGTCCTACCATGCTAGCAGGAAACAATAGTTCAGGTGAGAAAGACGTGTTTTTTGGCATAGATTTTACATTGCAGTATTTACATGTAGGAGTGAGTGAGCAAACTTTACAAGTTTGGAGAGAGAGAACCAGCCAAAATCTTACTTAGATTGGTGAGATTCTCATGAACTCAGCAGCAGAATTTGCCATGAAGCTGGCTTTTAGGCAAGAGCGAGGAAGTTTGATAAGGGTCGTCTGGCAGGAAATAAATAGATAGAAAGCCCATGCTTTGTATTGGTAGTTTTTTTTTATTTATCCATATAGTAATATGCATGAAGCCTACAACAAAACTGGAGTTGTTGGTTTTAGATATCCACAGACATCCACAGCAAGCCCTGGTCAGGGCTTCATTTGATAAAAGGCAATTGGGAAAGCTAGAGCTACAAGTCTCGAAAGAATTGTGACTGTGACGCATTGTGGAACAATTTCCCTGAAAGCAACTTGTGACAATTGCCAGTTACTATTACCCTAGTAGGTGCCTACACAAGTACTGTTTCTTATCCTATGGCATTTCCTCCCTGCTATGTCAGCCTTCTCTATTTATATCCAGTACTGAAATTTCTAAATTCTAACACTTCTTGTGTTTCTCACTAACACTGCCAGAAATTAAAGTGCATGTGTGATTAATACCTACTGTTCAAAGACGAGGTCTTCTTTTCTGAGACACTTCCACCCTCATATTCCTTACCCGTACAACACGGCTGCTATACTTATTCTCCAGGAGGAGTGCAAATACAGATAAAAACAGCTCCTTTCACGAAAAGAAAGCATAAGTCACAAAACAGTTTTCTACAGCAGGGTTACTGGGATATTTCCACTCATTAAAAATTCCATAATTTGGTATTATAATACTTTATGTTGACCCTAAAGTGCCCACTTCAATCCCAAGCTACATACTCTAAGCACATATGTCTTAGGGTGGGAAACATCTATGAAAATATCACAAAATAAACACAAGAGATGGGAAAACGTTATTCTTGCCTCATCTCTTCCAGCTTGGTTGGGAATATTGTATGAATAGCTGTCTGATATAGATCTACGTATATAGTAATCTGCATCATAGTATGGACATGGTACATCAACTGGTATGGCCTCTCTCCTTCGTAGGTCGCCTTCTGCTTGTCCTTGCTTCCTTACAGTTGTAATTTGTACAGCATTCATGAAAGAGAGATTCTCCAGCATTATTGGCCAGAACTACTGCCATAGATTAGAAAGAAGCAAAACTGACCAATGTGTAATCCAGTTGTATTTTCATCAAAATTCCAATTTTGACATAAAGATGATTAAAATATGTCTGATCCCTTAAATCCACACTAGCCTCTCTATTTTCAGTATTTCTCTTTCTCAAATTCTGAAAATGGTACATACAGGTCAAACACCCCCTAAATGGTCTTCTTTTCTTGTTACAACTCTAATCTAAATGAAATAAATGATTCTGATTCTGATAAAATACATGTCTAATGGTGCTCATACATGGTACCATTTTTTTAATCCAATCTTACATTTTCTATGTAATATAATGGTGCCCATACAAGATAGAATAAAAACGTTTGATTTTCCCGTTTATTCAATCTAAATGATCAAATCGAATGAAAGTTGAAAATATTTTATTTTTTTCAATCAAGAAATTCGAACGGTTATCCCGTTTTTTCGAGAAAAATCTGATCGGACATGCTGGAAAAATCTTTATATGCGATCTAATGGAATAATCAAACTAAATTATCTAATCGAAATAAAGTGAAAAATTGTACCATGTATGGCCACCATAAGGGAACTACCTAAATGATCCTTTCAGTATATTCACTTAATTTACCCTTATACTACATAATAGAAATGGTAAGATTGGATGAAAAAAAAATGTACCATGTATGGGCACCATGAGACAACCTAAAAAAATATGTCAAAAGATTTTTCTATGATGGGCTAAGAAACAGCTAAGCTGAGAAAGTCTTACATCATTAACACCTGACCCATTACTTCACCATCTTCAGATCTCTGTTCTGCCATCTACTCTGAAAAGTTTCATGTTAAGCTAAAACAGAAGAAATATAATATACAGTTCTCTGCCATTCAGCAAAGTCCACATAGTAACAATGCTAAAGGCCTTGCACGGTTACGTAAATAAATATTGTCCACAAATGTTATTGAGCGCTCACCTATTGAATTACTAGTAAAATACAACTTCTGTTTGAAACATGTGGATGCTGTGGTCAAAAATTCTTTAAATTGAACCTGAGGTGAAAATAAACTGATGAGATAAACAATTATATTTATCCTCCTACTCCAAAAAATGACTTTTAAGACATCCCAGGATTTTATTTTATATTTAAACATTTAGAAAGTAGATTGAATGTTTTGTTGTCTCTGCTCAGTTGCAGTCTATTAAGTGTCCCTAAATGAAAATACATGAACTATATTGACCCTTTCTCTCTCCATCTGCTCTCAGAAATATGTAGAAAATGTATTTTGCCACAAAAAACTTTTATGGCTGTAATTCGCTTATCAGTGATGTTTACTATATTCCTGACAAGCTTCTGACAAGACAGAAGCTGTCATTTCCAGCCTTAAAAATTAACTATTTAAGGCAGCAAAATAAAACAAGCAAAAGACCCTGATTATTAGTATGTTTAGTACTGTACCTACACATGTTTATCTCATCATGTCACATGTCACCTCGGGTACACTTTAAGAGTGGAAACTTTGTGTGTGTGGGGGAGGGGGAGGCTAATGGGTTAAAGTAAGGAACTAGCAAAGTCTCCGGCAGGAAGGAGGCAAAGGAGGATGTGGCAGAGCCAAGGTATCCTGAGATAAATAGTGTGTGCAAAAAAAACCAAAAGCCAAGAGAACAGTACCATTGCCACTCACTCTCCCTCAACCGATTGCACCTAAATCTTCCTCCTCCTCCTTCCTGTCTTTACCACCCAAGCAGCCTCTGCTTACAGGGAGGTTAATCCTTAAATAGTACCCCCCCCCCCCCCAGCCACATGTCATACTTCTCAACCTGTTCTCTTGCATTTGGCTTCTGATATTGCCTGATAGACACTAGAGCAAACTACCAGAGCCAGGGTCTATTCATTCTCAGTGCGGGCTATCTTGGCACAGGGTGAAGCGGCTCACTCTGCTCCTGCACAAACTCTGGGCTCACGCTGATTACTATTCCCCCTCTGAATTTTAGCAGCTTGTGGGAACACATAATTCAGGCACCAGCTATTACTGAATTACTCTTTGTTTTCCTGATTTGTGCGGTGCCCTGCTGAAACTCCTGGCGCCCAAATCATGCACACAAACAATCGGTGCAACACTGCACCAAAATCAGCTGGTTTGCAAGAGCTATTTTTCCTATAGAATTTAATGGTGTTCAGATGCCAAAGTTTGCAAATTCAATGCCCTTTGACAGCCATTCATCCAAACTGAGGCAGAGGCATATTGAAGCAGTATTAATGTTCTTAAAATGTACATATTATCATTTTTTACTTTTCTATATTATTTGCTGTTTTCTCTCTGAGAAAAGGAAGTCACCTTTTTGACGAATAAAGTTAGTCCAGAAGAGATTTTATACATGTGCAGACCTACCATTACAGCTGTATTATTATTTTGCATTCGTAAGTTCTATTCTATTTTTTTAAAGGGACTCAAAATGTCATGTATGTTATATGTGTTAAGTATTTATGCTTAAATACCTCTCACTATCAGCTGATATAATCCAGGTGACAACTGAAAACTTTTACTGTAATTATTTATATAAATTGAGAGACAGGTACATGACGATTCTGAGAACAAACAATAAATAAAAGTTATTAGTTGGGCAGGAAGCAGTTTCATGTACTGAAGAAATGTACTAGTTATAGAAATAGCACCTCTATGCTGTTCTTGATTATAATTGTGTATCTGTGCCTTGCAGGATTTCGAATATCATTGATTCTAACCGTATGTTAATGTTGATTTTTTCAGACATGAAAATCAGCTGCAAATTAGGTCGTTCTGCTTCCACGTCAGGTGTGCCTCCTCCTTCAGTTACTCCCCTCAGGCTAGCCAATGAGCAACTACAGAGCCAGGTACCACCGTTACCCAGTAGTGAATGACGTCATGTGATTCTACATGCCACTTCTCTGTCTGTCATCTGTTGCCGTCCGCTCTGTGTGTCTGTCTTGGTACGGTCCACTCTGTGTCTGCCATTAGTCAACAAAGTCATCCGCCGCTCTGTCCACGGAGGAGCTTTGTCTTTCTATTTCTTCAATTCCTGTGTTGTTCTAGATTGACTCATTCTGTACTTTGATTGTACCATTTTACTATTTGTACTTTTTAATTCTTTTATTTGTTTTTTACATGGTGTGCACATTTTTACTGTTGAGAAAAATTTATCATGTTTTGATAAATTTCACAGCCTTGTTTTTCTGTGTCGAGATGAATGTCTTGTCTACTGCAGTTAAATACATTGTTAATAATTTGTACATACATTTTCAGAATCTCCCTGATATATTGTAATATGTGTGACTGTTTTTTGCATTTATTTGACTCTTTGTGCATGTTTATATTACACTCTGAAGTGTCACAGTCTGTATCTTTGCACAGCCATCAATTCCCATCCAGAAATATGGCAGCTACCCCCAAATGTTAGCCTTGTGACATGAGGGAATAAAAATGATAATAAAAATCACGGACTGTTAATGATGTAAACTGTATGGTAGTCATTATCCCCTCCTTCTGTCAGGGTGTCCTGTCATTTGACAGATGTCCCGGGTAATCTGGGGGTTAATCTGAGCCCGTTCTCTTGCCAAAAAATGATGATAGTAAGTGACCTGTAAGTGTTTGTGCATGAAAAAAAGTCTAACTATATTATCATCTTTAAAATATAAATAAAATCAGCATCTAAATACTTTATCTCAACTGTGTTGTACTGATATCTTGTGCATTTCAATGCATGACTTTGTGTGTCTGTTTCTTGACTTGCATGATATTACATGTCCAACATGTACATATTTGATGTTTTTTTATGTTCATCATCAACGAGGTTATTTAATAGTAGGAATGAAGGATCTGGTAGAAGCAACTTTGTCCAAAACTTGGAACCCAACACGGTCAGCTTAAAATTAACCAAACTTTGCACCTCCTACTGAAGTTTATGCTCACCAGGGATTGGTACCCCAGTTCCTCTGTTCTGGAAGAATCCTACTCTGTTTTGGAAGCCTGCAAGTTGTCAGTCACTTACAGGGTTTGATAAGCTAACTTTCTTCAAAACTGAAGTACATGGGAAAACGTCAGAGAATATTAGTGGACTGCCAAACCTGTCTTGGATTTATTAAAAAAAAGTCTTCTATTAGGTGGCAAAGGTCAGTGAAATAGCAGTCACTGGGCACACACCTAAAGCTGTCCTGGAATTGTTACAAAGAATTTACTGTGAGTGCATTTGCAAATATTTAAAGGAATACTGTAGGGGGGGGGGGGGGGTCGGGGAAAAATGAGTTGAACTTATCTGGGACTTATAATGGTCCCCCGCAGACATCCTGCGCCCGTGCAGCCACTCACCGATGCTCCGGCCCCACCTCCGGTTCACTGCTGGAATTTCAGACTTTAAAGTCTGAAAACCACTGCTCCTGATTTGCCATGTCCTCACTCCCGCTGATGTCACCAGGAGCGTACTGTGCAGGCACAGACAATACTGGGCACGGCAACGCAGGCGCAGTGGTTTTCAGACTTTAAAGTCTGAAATTCCAGAAGTGAACCGGAGGCGGGGCTGGAGTATCGGTGAGCATCGGCACAGGATGTCTGCAGGGGGACCATTAGAAGCGCTGGGTAAGTTCAACTCATTTTCCCCCGACCCCCCTACAGTATTCCTTTAAATTTAATGTAGGTACATGTGCAACTATGCAAATCCAATATAGAGTCTTGCAAGTGTTCCAGACCAATTTATTTTAGCACATTTTACTTCTTATTTGTCTTATTTCATTGCTACTAATTAGTATTGCTGCAATGTGTATTTATGGCCAACTTTCACTAGGGGGCAGCGTGACACAATAACAGAGGACTTCTTCTTCCAGTTTCTATATTTTCTGCTAACAGAGAGACATTAAAGCATTCCAAGAATTTACAGCACATCAAGTTCTGCCAACTGAAGTCAAAAGCACTGCACGTATCTCAAATGAGATAATTCATTTGAAGCTGCTAATGGGTTAAAGAATGATAGATGAACTGCAGGGGTATAAAAGTATGGGAAGTATGTAGTATGTATGGGAAGGTTTGGACCCAGGAACCTGATAAGTAAACTTTTAGCTAAACAATTCAATTGCCAATTGCTATTTCAGTTTCATGACATTGTTTCTGCCATTGTGTTAAATACTTTAACTGTTATACTATTGGTGATTTCCCTTTTTGACATTAAAACCTAACTTTTATGCCAAACTTACTGCTCACTGGTAGCAGCTGCCTATACCTCTGGGGCACTCTCATCAGCTGTTATAGACAAGCAGTGTTGCTAAAATATACCTCACCTGATGCAATCCAACTTTACCTTACAGTTGATCATGCAACCAAACACACTTCTTCCACATTGCTATGAGCATTCAAACTTTCTAAATCATACTAAAAGGTTTCGAGCTGCAACACGCAATGAATGAGTAACATTAAAAAGATACTAAAGCAAAAAAAAGCTAATGATATAATGAATTGTAAGTGTAGTACAGATAATTAATAGAACATTAATTGCAAAGAAAATGGGCTCATATTTGTATTTCAGTTGCATAGCTTTTTATATAACATTAAATCATTCTGTCAAATGTGCAATTACAATCCACAGTGTATTTTAAACTATGAAACAGAGCAGAACTAATGACTCCTCTGCAGTAAAACCTTATCTGAAGCTGCCTCTCACTGTTTCTTTGATGTATAAGTGCTTCAGAAAATAGGACTGTCTCTGACCCAGGTTGGATCGGAGAGCTCAGAGAAGCTCTTTTGCATAGATAACAAGTGAAGTTTCTTAACTCTTCCTGTACTGGAAACAATATGAGACTACTAATGTTCTATTTCTTAGCTGTACTACACATAGAATTCATTATATCATAAGTTTATTTTCACTTCAGATTCCCTTTAAAGCACAGCAAAATCTTTCATTTCAATTTTAATAAAGGAGGGGATGAAACTCTTATCATTGACTGACATCTCGCAAAAGGAACGATAGGGGGGTAAGTACCAGACATGTTATAGCTGTAATCAAGACAGGAGTTTGGAAAACATTTTCAATGGGGCACCTGTTCTGGCGATATCAATGACAAGCTAACCCCACAACTTATTTCAGGTATTGGGAAGGACAAGAAACCTTGCTGGGTTTGTATTGCAGTCTAGGTCCAAAGTGAGAGAATAAGGGAGATTTCCACAAAGGGGATGCAAACGGCAATTTTTTTTTATTTGTATTATACAATAAGAATAGGTAAGAATCTAAATCTTCCTCACGCTAGCCAAAGCTAGAAACAAATGGTTGGGGTTCTATTTCAAGACTGTTGATTTGATCTTGATCTTAAATTGTGGGTGTATTGTACGGCGAATGTCAATACCAATCAGCGTAAACAAAAGGCAGGGATGACATCTGACAAACTTTATCGTGTTATCTTGACAAGTTCTGAAAAATTGAGGCTAATCTCAGAGCTTAACTACTTTCGTCTTTTGGACGATGCATGTGATCATTGACAAAACCGAAAGTAACACATAAAGGTGATACTTTCTCTCTGTATACTAATCAGTACTCAGAGGAGTAAGCTGAGGGAGGACATCTAGTGGCCAAATAGTAAATTATACACATTACACTGCACACTAATGCATACATTTACCATTAAAATTAACCCCTTACCTTCTCCACTCTCTCATAGTTAACAAAATAAAATATTTGCACATATAATTAAAAAAAATGATATTTTAAAAAAATACATAAATAGTTACTTTAGGGACTGAACTTTTTTAACCATTTCAGCCCGCGGGTATATTTTACTTTATGCATCAGAGCAATTTTCACCTCCCATTCATTCGCCAATAACTTTATCACTAATTATCACAATGAATTGATCTATATCTTGTTTTCTCTTTCAGCAATTAGGCTTTCTTTGGGTGCTACATTTTGCTAAGAATTATTTTTTTCTAAATGCATTTTAACAGGAATATTAAGAAAAAATTGAAAAAAATTCATTATTTCTCCGTTTTTGGCCATTGTAGCTTTAAAATAATATATGCTACCATAATTAAAACCTATGTATTTTATTTGCCCATTTGTCCCGGTTAATACACCATTTAAATGATGTCCCTATCTCAATGTATGGCACCATTATTTTATTTGAAAATAAAGGTGCATTTTTTCAGTTTTGCATCCATCACTAATTACAAGCTTATAATTTAAAAAATGTTTGCAATTTACCCTCTTCACATGCATATTAAAAAAGTTCAGACCCTTAGGTAACTATTCATGTTTTTTTTTTTTTATTTAATTTTTTTCTTCATAAATTTTTTTATATGGGTAATGTTTGGTGTGGGAGGTAAACAGAAGCGCACACCAGCTCCAGAGCAGCCACCTGAACGTGACAATCACGTCCAGACGGCATAAATGGTTAATATGTTGAGGGTATATTACTGTTAATTTTTCAAATATAAGCTTGTAATTAGAGACGGACGCAAGACAAAAAAAATACATCTTTATTTCCAAATAAAAAATTGTTGCCATACATTGTACTAGGGAAATATTTGAAATGTTGTAATAACCGGGACAAATGGGAAAATAAAATGTGTGGGTTTGATTCACAGTAAAACAGTTTATTAACACTGTAATGGCCAAAAACTGAGAAATAATATTTTTTTTCCATTTTTCCATTTTTTTTCTTATTATTCCCATAAAAATGCATTTAAAATAAAATAGTTCTTAGCAAAATTTACCAGCCAAAGAAAGCCTAATTGGTGTCAAAAAAAAAAGATATAGATCATTTCATTGTGACCGCAAACCATTTCTTTTCCACAAAGCCTCTCTGCAACAAATGGCCCCTCTTGCCGCTATTCGGGTGCCTCCCGGCTCCCAATTTTACCTTCATAGCTGCATATCAACCGCGATTTGTGGTAAAAAAGGTAAAATTGGGGCACCCTGAGGTATCCTGCTAATGGCTGCCGCCATGCGTCCAAATTTCCAATGATGTTGCTAATAGCGGCTCTTATCATAGACGCCTATTGCAGCACCATTTTTTCTGTAAGGGCTCTTGCTCCCTTTTCATCCTGCTTCGGGAGACGGATCCCATTTTTAACATTAGGATACACTTCCTGCACTAAGAGGAGCTTAAAAATCGTCCCAACTGGGTACATTTTTGAAGCAAGTGTGAACCAGCCCCAATTCAAAGAAAAAAAAATTAACTTAAAGGTATAAGAACGAAACAATGGTAAAAATATCTACAGACAGCGCATGTAAGGTTTACACGGTATCATGCAAAGTGCAAGTGGGCATTGTGCCAATAGCCTAACTCACATTACCTACACAATACGCTTGTTGGTTGAATAACGCAGATAGCATGATGGTCAAATTATACAAGCAATGTGCATGTTGTGTATGTCACGCAAATTGTGCTATTTGTGTTGCACAGGGCATGATAAAACTTTGATGGGGCCCCTATAATCTTTACATACTTTCCCCTGCCACCCCTTGGTGACCCTCACAGCCTGGAGGCCCATCTTACAAGGATCATAAAACAAATGTGGCCATCAGGATCTTTACACCCATAACAAGTGTAGCCACAAAAACACCTGATCTGGAGTATCATAAGGAAGGGAAGGTTATTAGTTGGGGCCATTCCAACAACGCTGCCCCCCCCCCCCCCGCAGTTGCAGGTGCTGCTCCCCTATAGATTTATAGTTATGGCACTGGTTTTGAGCAGTGCGCTGTGCAATGTGCTGTGTGCCCATCTTAACATGGTGCTTCTGAACAGTATCCTAAGTCATCACATTCCAATTCAAAAGCAGTCAGGGGAGGAAGGAAGGGGTACTCAACCTTCCACTAAAAGGTGAGAAAATGAACTATATAAGCAGGTTGCCCTAAAGCAAATAAAAGCTTTCAAAACAGTGTTAAAGGAAGATAAGTGATAATGGTGGCCTTACTGCCTAAATACTGCAGGCCAGCAATTAGACTGAACACTATTTATTAATTCAGGACAGTTATCGAAGTGTTAGTATGCATAGAAAGATAGCCAACTACATTAATTGAAGGGATAAAAGGTTTCACTTAGCAGGAAAGGTTAGACAGATTGGGCTTGTTTAACTTGAAAAAGAGATTTCCTAATTAACATGCATAAAGGCATCCAAGGGCAATACCTAAGTTTGGCCAATTAGCTTTTTGAGGACATTCTTCTTCCCTGACTCTAGACACTTACTGTATATAAGTCAGACGAATGAAAAAAATTGGTTCATAAGCTCTAGATACAATACACAAGACTTTCTTACATGAATCCCCATTGTGTTGTTTAAATGTTATACTCAACTCAAGGCTAGACTTTCATGGGGTATCTTGTGGACATTCAGCTGCAAAATGTATATACCGGTAATTCCTGGTAGGCCACTTTATGCTGTATCAGAGAAAGAAAAGCTTGACCAACTAGAACTATAAAGAGAATGAATGATACTGTGTACACATACCCAAATTTACAGTAATACAGTTTGTGTTCACAATTCCTAATACAATACATCCTTCCTAGCCTGTAAATCTTCAAACAGCTTGAAGCGTATTATGACTTATGAGTACCATCTAGTGGTAGAACAACACACTGCATTGAACAGAAAATTAGCTTTCAACAACTGTAATATTATATGATTTGTACATCATTTTAGGGGCTTTAAAGGACCAGTATCAAGAAAATCATAACATTTAAAATACATGTAAACACCTAAAAATATGAAGTTCGTTTTTTTCAGAGTAAAATGAGCCTTTTCTCCATGTTGCTGTCATTTACAGTAGGTAGTAAAAATCTGATAAAAACCGCAGGTTTTGCAATAGTCCATCTCCTCATGGGGGGTTCTCAGGGTTTTCTTTATTTTCAAAAGCACTTAGTGAATGGCAGTTGCTCTGTCCAACTCCCAAAAGAGTGTGCAGCACGCAGGGAGGCTGGCCAGCATCTTTGTCTAAATCCTTTTCAGGAAGTGTCTTTATAAACAATAAATGCCATGCTGAGAATCCCCCATGAATAGATGGACTAGTCCAAAACCTGTCGGTTCTGTCAGATTCCTACAACCTACTGTAAGTGACAGTAATTTGTGGCTCATTTTACTCTGGAAGAAACACAATTCTTATTTGTATGTGTTCACATGCATTTTAAATGTTACCATTTTTTGGGATAGTGGTCTTTTAAAGTAAACCCAAGCAAGTGGTCCTTTAAAGTCCCCAAGATAGTGGTCCTTTAAAGTAAACCCAAGCAAACCCAATGGTATCTTATGATGAAAACACACACTAACCAAATTAGCAAAAGCTATTTACAAGGCTATGTGTTATAATAATCCAGTTCTAGAGGTCTAGGTGGGGCATTAGATAAAAGCTTTATTTTATTCATAAATGGTTTGATATAAGTTGAAATAACTACAGACTTACACTATTAGTTGGCACCACCAAGTTGGATTATCAGAATCAGAATCAATTTATTTGGCCAAGTTTGCACTTTAAAGGAATTCGACTTGGCGGTTGCTTAACATACAGATACAAAACACTACAAGGACAGACAGTATATATATATTACAAGTCAAGGACTGTATGTAAGTTCTAGCGGCAGTAAACAGGGTGAGAAGTGTTCATTTACAGTTCTGTGCTGAATGCTTTCCAGTCCTAGTAGCTGTACCATGGTTCAGCATTAAAGAGAAACTCCGATCAAGAATTGAACTTTATCCCAATCAGTAGCTGATACCCCCTCTTACATGAGAGATCTATTCCTTTTCACAAACAGACCATCAGTGGGTGCTGTATGACGATATTGTGGTGAAACCCCTCCCACAAGAAACTCTAAGGACCGTGATGGCGGTTTCCTGTCTGTGAACCTTGTTACATTGTGGGAAATAGCTGTTTACAGCTGTTTCCAACTGCCAAAAAAGCATGCAGCAGCTACATCACCTGCCAACAGTAAAAATGTCACCATGTATCAATTTCAGAATGTAAATCAGGGATTTAAACGATTTTACAATTGACAAACACTGACTAAATCATTTATACATAATTATTGTAAAAATGAAGCACTTTTTTTATTACATTATTTTCACTGGAGTTCCTCTTTAACCTCCTTAGCGGTAACCCCGTGTGTGACACGGGGTAAGCCGCCGGAGGGTGCCGCTCAGGCCCTACTGGGACGATTTACATAATTTTTTTTTGCTGGACGCAGCTAGCACTTTGCTAGCTGCGCCAGCACCCCGATCGCCGCCGCCGCGCGCCCGATCGCCGCTATCCGGTGCGGCGCGCGGCCCCCCCCCCCCCAGACCCCTGCGCTGCCTGGCCAATCAGTGCCAGGCAGCGCCAAGGGGTGGATCGGGTCTCCCAATGACGTCCCGACGTCACTGACGTCGGTGACGTCATTCCGCCCCGTCGCCATGGCAACGGGGGAAGCCCTCCAGGAAATCCCGTTCTTTGAACGGGATTTCCTGATCGCCTATCGCCGGAGGCGATCGGCGGGGCTGGGGGGATGCCGCTGAGCAGCGGCTATCATGTAGCGAGCCCTCGGCTCGCTACATGATTTAAAAAAAAAAAAATTTAAAAAAAACTGCTGCGCTGCCCCCTGGCGGTATTTTTCATACCGCCAAGGGGGTTAAGCATGGCTACCGCCTGCAGGAAAAAGCTGTTCCTGTGTCTAGAAGTTTTAGTTGTGATTGACCGGAATCTTATTCCTGAAGGCAAGAGCTGGAAGATGGAGTGAGCAGGGTGAGAGAGGTCAGAGGCAATCTTGGTCACTCACTTTCTGCACCTAGTAGCTTAAAGATCCTGTAGGGAAGGTAAGCTATGGCCAATTATCCTTTCCGCTGTTCAGATGATGCGCTGTAGTATTACTGAACCATACAGACATAGATGATGTCATGATGGATTCAATGATCGCAGTGTAGAACTGCACCATTAATTTTTGAGGTAGACCAAACTTACGTTGTAGAATAATTCTGAATGTCATCTCACTGCCCATACAATTCTATGGGCCTGTTGGCAGAACTGCATTGCAATGCATCATGTTATTCTAACTAGCTGCTTGTAGGCTTTGTATTGAAGTCTATGCCGAGTCTCCATTGCAGTTCATGCTCATTATAATGCATTATAACGAGTGCCTTATGCCTAACTGACCACTGTGAACCTAGCCTGTACGCTACAAATAGGCTTTGACCTTTCCCATTTCTAATATTCGTTGGCATGTTATCATTAAACAATATCTCATGTGACTCTGTTTGACAGATGGCACCTATGCAGTGGCTTTACGGTGACCACACAATGATGGAGATGATTGAGAAGAAACGTACTCTGTGCAGAGAGATTAAAGCAAGACAAAAAACAGAAAAGGGACTCTGCAAACAAGAGAGTATGCCTATCCTGCCCAGCTGGAAGAAGAGTAACGGGTCGAAGAAGTACAGCCCTCCACCCTATTCCAAACAGCAAACGGTCTTCTGGGACACCGCTATATGACACAGTTGTAGTCGAAAAGATTCCGTCACATGAAACTAAGGTTTGAATTGCACAGGTAGCAATGTTCATTGTTCACTCGAAAGAGCAATTGCATTTCATGCAGAGGGGACATCCATGTACTTGTTGCCACAATGTACCTGTAACAAATCAAAGAAGATTGATCTACCTACTTCATGTCATATATTTATCAAGAATTTTTTTTAAGATATATACAACGATATTTAATGTAAATAACGAATCCGTTTATGACAAAGACAAAATACATTGTTTGAAAAAATAAATTATTAAAATTTTATGAATAATTTTTGATATTTTGTGTAATGTACTAAATGTAATGTTGTTTACTATCAATTTTACGTAATATTTTCTCACGTCATCCGATTTCCACTTTGTAGTTTCCCCATCAGCATGCATTTTTCATGACATACTCATTTTTATAACTGCCTAAGCCTATATTGCATACATATATATAGTAGAACAAAAGAAGGGTTGAAAGGTCAGATACATTTTCCCATGCTATACTAAAAAGAGACCCTGAACACAGGATAAGCATTGATTTTTTTAAACTTACCTGGGGCTTCCTGCAGCACCCCTCCCCCCCCCCCCCCCCATAGCCTGCAAGCTCCCTTGGCCTCCTCCGAGTCCCATTGGCAGCTCTGATAGCACGGGACTTTAGCGGGAGTCATGCACAACTGCAGATGCATGGCCCATCCTTGCGCCAAGCTCATTTGTGCGCCCGTTAGTAAGTATTCTGCACATGCTCGGTTCATGTTTTCAAGAACTGTGCACAGAATGATCACAACAATAGGCATGCCACCGGCCAGGTGGCAGATAGGCCACGCATGCACAGCAGCGCATGACTCCCGGTTAGAGTCACCAGCGAGAGAATGGAGGCGCCCCAAAGGATGGGGAGGGACCTTGTGGGGTATGGGGGCCAGAGGAAGCCCCAAATAAGTTCAAATTCCATTTTTATCTGGTGTTCAGGGTCCCTTTAAATAGGCTTGAAAATGAGAAACAATCTTGTGTGATGTACAGCACTACAGGTTCTATATAGTGTTTCTTTTTTCACCTAGTTCTTGTCATTATTGACTGATAAGCAGTTTATATAAAAATTACTAGGAGTCAATGATGTGATTTGGAGATGTTAGGGAATTGACCTTTTTGCTGTGAACATAACAAAGAGAAGATTAGTTCAGCAATGATCTATAATTGCCTATACAATCATTGAATATGGACTGATTCTAGATATTCCAAGTACAAGCTTTATACTTGCTGTATCAGAGGCAAAATCTTAGGGAATTTTGATTTTGCATAGGAAAGCTGTCAGTATTAGCAGACAGTGGATTACTTGCCCAATTACTGGCATTTATAAGGGGTTAAACGTTAGTTATGATGATGACTCCATTCATGTTTTCTTTTTTTTTTTTTTTGAATGTCACTACTGGTATGAATAGAGTTCTAATGTACTACCAAAGCGAGTCATGACTAAGTCATTAATGGCATTCTCATTCACTTCCAGTTACCTACAAGGTGAGTGATGCTGCCAGAATTGGTATGGAAGCGCTAATTCAGTAGCCTACAAGACCTAGTGGAGGCCTTTTATTGTAGAGGCCACCCTGCTTAAGTTTATATATAGATGACATTAACCTGACTGTTCCATTTATATCCTCTAAAGAAGGAGACCATAGTTCACTGTGACTAATGCAAGCATTGCCAATCGAATTGCTGTGATGCATACTTCATAAGTCAAGGTATATGGTTCTTGGTCTTTAAAGTTGTTGGCTTGTCCACTGTCCTCTTTGCAAGAGAGAAAACCTGAGAATATAACAATGGTTAGAATTACAACATACTGCAAGAATAGCAAAATACCTTTATCAGGGCTACAGACCATAGTTTGAGCAAGATACATTAGCAGCAAAGTGGGAGGTTTATATACCATACATAATTCTAAAGCAGTTATGGCAATCTGCTATAGCCTATTCACATTTATAATAAACCAATAATCCCCTTATTCTTTTCAAGAATTGTTTGAAAGTGGATATATAGGAACGCATAATCAGTACAAAATGAAAGCATTTAGAAATATTTGTTTTCTTTCCTTTTTAACATCTACTTCTACTATGGCGTAAGGTTTTTTCCACTCATTTACTGGTGAATTATAAATACACAGCCTCTAAAAAGCTATTTTTATGAAAATATTTTCATATTGATACTGCTTATAGAGCGCATTATAAATCAAATTAAACAATAAAAGAACTCTGTATCAGTAAAACTGAATAATCCCATCACAGGCATACTGGTAATTGCTAAGCTCTAGGACAAGCTTAAGAAGAAACCATAAAGAGAAGAAAAAATAATGATACAAAAAGAAGCAAACAAACAATAAAAAGTGGCATTTTGGTTTTAGTGCACAAAGAGCATACAGCTCCATTGATATATAGTAAAATGTAAAGCCAAATAAAGTGAGAATTATTGATGAGATTTAAACACTTAAACCTCTGAACTTATGAAAGATAGTTAAATTAGTATGCAAATTAATATTAACCCTTGCCCTCAAAGTTAACACTTGCAGCAATGCACAAACAAACACAGAACACTTATATTGCGCTTTTCTCCTGGCGGACTCAAAGCGCCAGAGCTGCAGCCACTAGGACTCGCTCTATAGGCAGTTGCAGTGTTAGGGTGACTGGCCCAAGGTCTCCTACTGAATTTGTGGTGGCTTACTGAACAGGCAGAGCCGAGATTCAAACCCAGGTCTCCTGTGTCAGAGGCAGAGCCCTTAACCATTACTCCATTCAGCCACAACACAGCAATAAAAATTGCCAAATAAAATGGAAGATCATAGTTTCTCAAAAATACCATAGCATTCTCAAATAAAGCCAAACAACCAATCATCAAATAGGGGTTGTGGGGAGGTGCCCAATATAAATGTGCTGACTGATTTCGAAAATATAATAAAACGAGGTTTCTTACCTCTACAGAAGACTCACTAAGATGGAAAACAGGGAGTCTTTATTAAAAAACGTATGAGCATGGCTGACAGCATGGCTGACATTTAAGGTTTCTGTATTATTGACCTGAGGAAGCGGGCTGCCTCCCGGGAAACGCGTTGTCTACAGTTTAACCATTTTTTTATAAAGACTCCCTGTTTTCCATCTTAGTGAGTCTTCTGTAGAGGTAAGAAACCTCATTTTATTATATTTTCGAAATCAGTCAGTACATTTATATTGGGCGCCTCCTCACAACCCCTATTTGAATACTTCACCACCTCCTACAGAGGTGTAGGCCTTCACTACGTCAGGAATCGTTCCACCAGTAGAGAAGACCCCAGGATGAGAGCCACCACCCGAGTCCAGAGCAGACCAGGAGACCGAGCAGGAGCGGTCCAAATTTCCCACAGGCACATACGGTGGTTGCAGGATTGCAACCCATCTTTGTGAGTATTCAATTGTTCCTTTAATTGAACCTCCAGAGTCCTAACGATACTGCACTATTGGGCTCCTGGTCTCCCTCTCTCCCTTTTTTAACAGAAACACAAGGAACTCAGTTCCAAGGAACAGAAAACCCCGGATCTGTTACACTACCTAACCAATCATCAAGGCTCCTTTCTTAGGATTGGGTCACTTATACCAACATACAAGCATGCTAACAGACAATTTATTCAAACAACTTACATTTGTATAGCGCATTGGTAACTTCTGTGTAATCTATCATTATAGCTCCACCAATTTCTACTTACACTGCTGCTTAAAGCAAATCTATATTGTATTACGCAAACTACATTTGTTAAAAAGACCCTGATAAAGAACACACCTACATGTCTTTAAGATCACCTCTGAAAATAAGTTCAAACACAAAATCAATTTGCTTTTTTGTGACATTTTGAATTTTCTACCAAGGGTCAACACTATCATATTTTTCCTCAAGTTATGTGGCATTTATTTGCTTGTGTTTCCTGATTTGTAATAAATATTTTGAATGTTATCATTCTTGCACAATGTTCCTGTGAGGCCATCCTATTTCTTGTTAAAGGAATAGTGTTGGCATATATTGTGATATGTAACAATATATCCAGACTTAAAGGATACCCCAACTGAAATGTGACATAATGAGATAGACATGTGTATGTACAGTGCCTAGCACACAGATAACTATGCTGTGTTCCTTTTTTTCTTTCTCTGCCTATAAGAGTTAAATATCAGGTATGTGAGTGGCTGACTCAGTCCTGACTCAGACAGGAAGTGACTTCAGTGTGACCATCACTGATAAGAAATTCCCCTTTTTTACCTCTTTCTTGCTCTCAGAAGCCATTTTCTGCTAGGAAAGTGTTTTATAGTTGGAATTTCTTATCAGTGAGGGCCACACTGTAGTCACTTCCTGTCTGAGTCAGGACTGAGTCAGCCACTTGCATACCTTATATTTAACTCTTTCAGGCAGAAAAATAAAAAAAGGAACACAGCATAGTTATCTGTGTGCTAGGCACTGTACATACGCATGTCTATCTCATTATGTCACATTTCAGTTGGGGTATCCTTTAAAATGTTGGTGAAAGTTTATCTTTAAGTGCAGATCCTGCAAAGCCCAGAAGGTTATTAATATACTAGTAGACCTAAGCCTGTTTAAAAATGGGCTGTAAGTCTGTGTCGGAACGCCCCTTCCCTGTGACCGCCGCCACCCCCGCACAGTCAGAGCAAATATCGTACGTGCATGCACACGCAGGCCTGACGCCCCATGGCCTGCCCTGCTCCCTGTCCCAAGGCTCTCCGTGCGGCACATGCGCAGTAGCGCAAACGCACGGACACACACAGGGACAGGGACGCAGAGACACAGGGGGATTATTATATAGGAAGACTCATTCTGAATAGAGGCCTGATATGAAGCTCTGTCCTGACTCTTTCTGATGTCTACAAACCAGAGCACCAACACTAGCAGTTGGAGTTGTTTTGATAGATTTGTGTATTGCTGGGCGGGGTGGAATAGAGCATTTTGGGGGATTCAAAATGTATAAGGGCTTTCTGGGCTAATGAGAAGGAATTCAATATAACAAACATGGCTGTCTACCATGAGGACCATTCATTCACATGAGAGTCATTCAGTTACTGAGAACACAGATTTGCTGTGCATCCCGACTGGAAATTGTATATCTGATTTTCTAACCCTCAAACCTGTGGACAAAGGTTATTTAAAGAAAGGGCGATCATTTTATTTACGTGGGGAAAAGCAATGCAATTGTATCCAGTAAAAAGACCAGGGTATTGTTACCATTTTTACTTAAAGAGAGTCTGAAGCGAGAATAGATCTCGCTTCAGACCTCATAGCTAGCAGGGGCATGCGTGCCCCTGCTAAAACGCCGCTATAGCGTGGCTTAACGGGGGTCCCTGTCCCCCCAAACCCCCTCCGAGCAGCGGGGGAGCGCTTCCTGGTTTGGGCAGGGCTAACCGCCGCAGCCCTGCCCCATGCGCGTCTGTCAGACGCGTACCTCCGCCTCTCCCCCGCCCCTCTCAGTCTTCCTTCACTGAGAGGGGCGGGGGAGAGGCGGCGATGCGCGTCTGATAGACGCGACTGGAGGCAGGGCTGCAGCCGTTAGCCCTGCCTCCAGGAAGCTCAGCTCCAGCGACCTTTTTCCGACCCAGGTTTGCGGGGGGTGGGTTGGGGGTGAAGGGACCCCCGTTAAGCCGCGGGATAGCGGCGTTTTAGCAGGGGCACACGTGCCCCTGCTATATATAAGACCTGAAGCGAGATTTAGTCTCGCTTCAGTGTCTCTTTAAGTCTTTTTGTGCTGCTTCACAAAGACTATGCAAGGAAGTGAATTTTTAAGGTGTGTTGTCCTCCATTGTGTTGTGCTCTTGTGTCGAAAAATCACTACCACAGCTTTTCATATGAATAGCCTTAAGCCGCCACAGATTTTACTGATTTACTTCCGCCTTATTATTGTTGTGATATCATCTGAATAAAGAATTGCAGGGCCATTTCAAGCCTACATGCCATCCCAATTATAGTTAACATTATCTAGTAACTATTAAATTATCATAAAACACCATGGCAGAGCTAACTACTCTACTCCCCTAGGGCAGACCATATACTGTAGCTGTTATAGATCACACCAAATACAAAGAGGGAGTATAGATTCCATCTTGGTGGGCAAACAGCTGCCAGACATTGCCCTTGAGAAAAATATCTTTTGAGATCTGGAAACATTGGATTCTCACAGGGGATAGTAAAGCCTAATTCTCCTGATTAAAGCGGAATATAACCCTGCATTTCAACTTTGCTCTAAAATATTATTTACAGCATATATTATATGCAAAAAGCATTTTTTTTTTACTAGCCCAGCATTGGAAGGGTTAAACACAGAGGTTTAAAGTCCCGTGGAGAAATATGCAGAAGTTCAGATAGATACATTCTATTTAGTTACATGTATCTATTGATAAATGCTACACACTCTTTGGCTGTCCTCCAACTCCTTCTCAGTCAGAGAGATGAGTCACATTCAACACTTAGATACATTTATGTAAACAAAATGTATCTTTGTCAGCTTCGGATGCGTCTGCAGAAATCTCCAGGAACTTTAAAGCCCTGTGTAACCCTTCCAATGCTGGTCTAGTAAAAAAAAAATGCTGGTTGCATATAATATACTGTAAATAATGTTTTAGAGCAAAGTTGAAATGCAGGGTTATATTCCGCTTTAATGAGTGCTTACTCATCCTAAAAACTGTTTAATTATTCTTCTGAAGCAGCATTAAAGTTTTGACTTGCCTCCAGTCTTATTTAGCTAAGAATAATAATAAAAGTCACCACATCGGTCCTTCACAAAGCAGTTGATCAGGAACTCATGAGAACGCACTGCATCATGGCATTTACATTGTTGGCATTAGGCATATGCTGGTAATCAGCTGATACCCTATATATTTCCTGAAATAAATATTTCATACTTTAGTTTCACCAGTTTTTCACACTCATTTAACTATGGCAATGTACATCTTTAGTATCAGTCCCTTCACTGCATATATTTTATATTTTGACAGATTTTGACAAGCCAAGAGCCATGCTTATTAACTGAATGTTCATCTATCCAAGAAGACATTTACAGCAAAGTATGTTGTAAAGGTTGTCAATATTACTCTCGTCTTTTTATTATATTATACAGTGTCTCATAGATTAATTCTAAGCAAAGCAACATTCAAATTATACATTTCACATTGAGATTGCTAATAATTTTATTTATATATTAAGGGCCAAATTAGCTGAGATTGTAAGCTCACTTGTCAAGCAATACAGATGGAATGCCTTACTGGGATGTGAATGCTTGTGCTCAGTGTATCAAGTTAAACAATACAAACTCACAATTTCTCTAAATTCAAGCATACTTATCGTTATAATGACCTATTGCCAGGCAAGTCTCACAGCAATTGTAGAACTCAGCTGAATACAATTATTTTTACATGGATTTAGTGTAACTTTCTAACATTTTAATCAACATTTTTCTTATTATTTGTAAGCAATTTAAAGTCACTCTAAAGCTCAACACACACCATACAATCTTGGTTGTTCAATCTTACCACTTTCATGTAGTAGAAAAGCTTATCCAATCAATCATTCAAGGTATTTTGAATCTGTTGGCCCTTATACTACATAGATTTGGTAAATCTGCACAACCAAGATTGTATGGTGTGTGTTGAGCTTAACAAATTAACAAATTCTATAAAAAATGGCAAATCATATTTTTTAATCTATTCATGTTATCTTTTTGCTCCTAAAATAAATAGCTGAGTAGTATTATAATAAAGCTGAAGAGTTAGTTTCTGGCACTAATTTGTTGGAAATTTGGTTAATTTTGGAAATTTCAATACTTATGAAGGCATTTTGACAGCATAATTGATTAGTGACCATGTGACCACTATCTCTGATAGTGATCTTCAGTGCTTAACCACTTGAGGACTGCGGTGTTAAACCCCCCTAGTGACCAGTCCATGTTTTACTTAATAGGCCAATGCAGCTTTAAGGCCTCGCTGCAGGGCCGCACAACTCAGCACACAAGTAATCTCCTCCCCCCTTTTCTCCCCAACAACAGAGTTCTCTGTTGGTGGGGTCTGATCGTTATCCAGATGTTTTTTTTTTTTTATATATATAAATATTTATTTCATTATTTTTAAAATAAATTTGTGTATTTATTTTATTTATTTTACCTCCCTCCCCCCGGCCAGCCAATCGGCGTGATTGGCTGTCATAGGCTTCGGCCTATGACAGCAGATCACTTTTGTGAGCTCCAGGGGGACAGCGATGCCAAACGCCTGTCCCCAGTACATCGCTGCTGTAGATCGCAGCGCTGTACAATGTTAACAGACGGTGGTTTCGCCGTCTAACAGTCACCACTGGGAGACTGAAGGCGGAGTAGAGCTCTGTCATTCATGCAGAGATCTCCTGCAATCCCTGCCCGCAGCCATTCACGCCAATCGTCGTGGAGCAGTCCTGGGGCTGCCGTCGCGTTCACGCCAATCGGCGTGGAGTGGTCGGCTAGGGGTTAAAAAAATATGTTTTTGATGGATGAGAAGCATGTTTTATGTGCAAAATCCAGTTACATCATTACTTAAAGAAATATGTTAAAGTATTATATCTCTGAGTAACGTTCAGGGTAACTACTCAAAGAGACAAAAATCATACTAATTTACTCCCATTATATTTTTCTTTATTAAATTTGCTATATATCTTCAAAGCAAAAATACAGTTCACTATATACTACAATATACCACTATTTTTAATGTAGAACTACAAAACCCATGGTTCTAAACTATTAAGCCTAGAACTCTATGATATACAGTGGAAGTCAGAAAATGTATTTACTTGTTTGCTTACTATTTTATTTTTAGTGTTCCACACTGCTGTTTAGTGCACTACTGTGTTTATTTGTGATAATCCCAGCTTGTGTCCCAATGCAGTGACATTTAAATACGAGAAAGTTAGAGTCTACTGTATCTGTTGTCTTGTTTTTTTTTTTTTGTTTTTTTTTTCCTAGGGAGGATAAATATTATTAATCCCCAAATAAGAAACAAGAGCACTTTATTGTATTTTTCTCCTAATGATGAATTATTTAAATATGTAGATTAGAGATTATTGTTTAACATTTGAAGTTACCCTCTTGTGGGTTGCTGTATTATAAACAGGTTGTAAGACTGCATGCTCTTCACCCTAGCAGGTCCCCAAAGTAGGACTTTGACTATAGAATAGACTGTCTGACCAATCCCAAGCCCATTTGGTGCAGAGGCTGGATGACTGATATAGGAGGGGCAAGGCGAGTACAGGAAGAGAAGTGGCATGGGCAGGAATAGGTGGTGCATGGGTGGTGGGGCTGTGAGTGGGGTGAGAGGAAGCATAGCTTTGCTTCTGAGCCAGGAAATCCAGCTGCATTTGGAGAACTGCTGGGTCTCAGAAGTGGGACAATCCACTATAGGTTCTGTTTAAACAGGTACAATATGTGTGAACAGCAATACAGACATTTTGTTATTTAGCAATTAAATATACTGCAGAGGCTATTTTTATTTAAGACATCAATATGAAAATATTCATCAGTAAATAATCATAAAATATATATTTAATGAAAATGAAAAAAACATAGCATAACCATGTTAAATAAATGAAAACAAAATCTAATGTCACTGGAGTTTATGCTTCATTGATTCTTCATAGAAAGTGTGTTTCCTGTGTGCTAATAATCCAATGTGTCACATTTGAAAAGTTACCGTAAGTACATATGAATTGAGTTGACCACCTCAGACACAAAGCAGATTCAGACAACTAACTAAAAGGTCTGATCAAGAAGTCCGAGTCTAACTGGTGATTATGGACAACAAAGGAGTTTTTTAAAGTGCATTTCCGTCCCAAGACTTTTTCTTTAAGGTTTGGATAGCATTAAGAGTTATTATGCCTTTTATGGTTGCATTGCTTCTTGATAATATATCTCTTTACTCCTCCACATTGCAATAAAATTATTAATACTATAGTAGTAGTGTGGAAAGGGTTAAAGCCACCTTCCGTTTTTTGGGTTTTTTTCTGTCTGTTCTCCTGCTAACTAGATCTCCACTTGTATTGTAATGTAACAGGAATTGAGTGATATCAGTCTTTCAGGGATCCCGAAAACAATAGACTCCTGAAGGATATTCTAACCCACCCCCACTCTTTGAAAGCCAAAATAACACCATTGTGTCTGCATATCAACTGTAGAACATCTCTCACTATCTGTTTTTGGCAATTACACATCCATTTGTAAAGTTATATTGAAAAATATAGTATTATCATTAAAACTGGAATACACAAATGGTTAACCAAAACAACACTTACATTGCCAAGTGAGTTAATTTAATAAATGTATCCCCTCTCTCAGGAATAAATACATTAATATAAAATAAGAAATATTATTTAAAGAGTATGGAAAAGGGGACTGAAATACAGCATGTGGCACAAATTTGTTCACATAAGTCCTTAATACCAAAATCTGCTTGGTTACTGTTCAAAATAACTCAATCAACAATATTCAAGTTCCATAGTAATACATATTTGTAATATATCATAATATTTTGGCCTAAACCTTCACTATTATTGCTATGATTTAATTCAGAAAGATTTCAGACCAGTGGTTGCTATGGTGCTGATCTGTGAAAACCATTGTTAGAAAACCTGCAGTAACGTTGGAGGTGTGGTCCTCAACAGTCAGTTAGTTTTATCATTTAATCATTCTAAAAGGACTAGCTATTTAGGGCATTAGCTCCACTCACTTGTTTACACTTACTTACATTTTCATGTGTCATCCTTTAAGTGACTGATATACTGAGGTGAATTCTAGGTAACATCTTTACTAACTGCAATATAATTAACCCCGTTAATGATATTGCAATAAGCAATGAGATGATTAATTAACAGCTGTTAATGTTTACTTAAACAAATTCTCATTATGGAAATCTATTTCAATGACACACACTGAAATACACCCCAACGCCAGTTGGTTTACTAAATTATTGCTTGACAAAAATCTCATGGAATTTAAAAATAGATCTTTCTTCTATTGAATGCCAGGTTGTCTGGGCAATGCTAAAAGTAGTATTTAACTGGTGACACATAGCTTACCATAACCCATTCAAACCTTATCATTTCAATAATTTCTGATGTCTCCCATAGCGTCTCCAGCTGGTGAAAGATGACATAACCACCTAACAATTAGTAACCAGTAATCACCTGGAACCTAACTAAACCCAAACCTAACTTAAAGTGAACCTCCAGACTAAAAATCTACTCAGCAGCACTGAAAAGGCTTGGCGTTTCTTTAACAGTTTCACAGCATCAGAACTTGGTATTTCTTACCAAAGCCTTATTTTTAGCTGCACGAAAGCTAATCTCCGCCCCATCAAAGAAAACTGCCCGGCATTTTTCCCCTGATGCTGTGCAATGCATGATGGGATTGCTGATGTTGTTGTTCTCGTTGCCTAGCAGCTGGGAGGGGTGATTAGGACATAGTTGGAACTGTGTCTCATGCTCCCTGCCACCTCCTTTCAACCAAAAAGATGGCTGCCCCCATTAAATCACAAACATTTTCCTGTTCTTAAAACAGGGTGGGTAAGAGATTATATTACCTATCTATTTTAATTAACATAACTAATCTAACTTAATGACAGTATGTTTGTTTAGGCTGAAGTTTCTCTTTAAACAAGGTGACATAAAAAAATATCTATATTGCAAAGAGAATTGCATGAGAATTGGTCAACAGAAATATCATTTAAAATTCAGGAGCCTCATATCCATCATCTACCATGTCCCCACCTATGTTTACATGTGCACAGTTCTCTTATTCTGTATGCACTTCTTTTAACTGAGGATAGATGAGATTCTAGAGTAGCATTTCTGTGATGTATGCTGTGATTTAAATGAAGCACAGACAAGTCACATTCTGGTCTTGTTACCCTTGCACTAAAATGTTGTTTGTATAAATATATCTATATGTATACAAGTAGCTATATTTATACATGTGTATATTAGCAATGTATGTTTTCTTTATTGCTTATTGACAATTATATACAATGTAAAGTAACATAAAACAGTATGTTTTTAGTGTACTATGACACATTTTTAAATACTGTATATGGTTTTTAAGATGAAACGGTATATATGTTAAGTGTAATTTGTTTACTAATCCTGAAATTGAATGTTTTCATGGTATTTTTATTTACTAATTGTCATCAAAGGGCCTCTTAACTCAAAACATGCTGTAATAACGTTGCTGGTTGCTGCAGTAAGCTTGGGTGTTCTTTTTAAAACATGTCCCCTCCCCTACACACACTACACAGCCAGCACAATAAGGTGTGGATGGTGACAGTGTGTATACTTACCCCTCAGCTACCTCAGTGTGCTCCAGCAGGATCTTAACTTGGTCTTTTTCCTGGTTGTGTGCAGACATCTTATCACCCAATGGTCCCTATGCAATTAACCTTTACTCCTGAGTTTTCTCCTTTGAGATTATTTTTCATATTCTCTTTAAAATAACTGTTAAGCAATTTACAATTGAAAAAGTACCCAAAAGTTGGTGAAAAAGTAGCATCAAAATTATTTTGAATATTTTGGTGTTAGTTTAACCACTTGAGGACCACATTGTTAAACCCCCCTAAAGACCAGGCCTTTTTATTGTTAATTGGCCACTGCAGCTTTAAGGCCAAGCTGCAGGGTCGCACAACAAAGCACACAAGTGATCCCCCCTTTTCTCCCCACCAACAGAGCTCTCTGTTGGTGGGGTCTGATCGCCCTCCCTGTGTTTATTTTTTTTTTCAATAAATATTTATGTTGGTGTTTTTTGTTTTTTTTTTACTATACATTGTTTTTTTTCTTTTTTTAAACCCCTCCCTCCCCCCCCAGCCAGAAAATCCTGGCGATCGGCTGTCATAGGCTTCTGCCTATGAGAGCCGATCGCTCTCTTGTCCCCCAGGGGGACAGCCATGTCACACGGGCACGGCTGTCCCCAGTACAGTGCTGCTGCTGATTGCTGCGCTATACTAACTGTAAATACAGCGGTTTCGCCGTCTTGCAGTCTCCCAAGCGGCAATCGTTGCTCGGAGACTGAAGGCGGGGCGTAGCTCTGCTTCCCCCCCCCCCCCCCCCAAGCAGGAGATGCACACGCAGCCTGCGCACGATCTTCTGCAAAATGCAGCCCTAGAACTTGACGCCAATTGGCGTTAGGCGGTCCTGGGGCTGCCGCCGCGACCACGCCCCAGGGGGGTGGATCGGTCTTCAGGTAGTTAAAACACATTTTATTGACAACAAGGTGTGAAAATATCACCTAGTAAAAAACTCAGGAGAAGAAGTTAATTGCATATTGGCTGCATATTGGCCTATATGTTGCTATATTCTTGAGCACAGTCATTGAGCTAGGACCCATAGGCCAATGGGTAAATTCAGAGGTTTGGGGGTTTGCCTATGCGGTTTCCAAGGCTCCTGGTGCAGGGCAGCTGCAATGAAGTGCAGGGCATGTGTGTATCACAGTCACCATCTACTGGTTCTTGCTGTGTAGAGGTGGAGTTAGTTGCTTTACAAAGTTTTTTCTATTTTTATTTTTTAACATGTAAAACTTCCAGGAGATAATCAGAGGAAAAGATATTTAAAACTAAGGTGCTAGACTGGGGAGGGATATTTATGACCCACCTCATGAGAGACTTCCTGTCCATTCATAATAAAAGAACCTCAAGTATGTAATTTGTCCTAAGAGAAAATGTTGCTGAGTAATGAAACTAGATTCGTTTATTTTCGAATCTGGCCTCTGAAAAGGTCAAATAGAAACTGATCAGATACTATAGGCATCAAAATAAATGTCTTTAGAGCAGATTCCATAAATGAGGTCCCTAAAGGAAAACTCTCAATAGTAATTTTTCCTATCATTTTGCCTCCAGAGACAGTTTACATGCACAAATGACTGCACAAAAAATTACGTAAATTCCCAATATCTTACATTCTGTTCTGGAACTTTTACATACACAGTTGTAAATGCTGTTCATAGTTCTTTCATATAAAGCAAACACTTAGTTTGGATGAGGGGATATACTAGTCCTTCTAAGGAAATGCATAGTGATTTTTTTTTTTCATTTTTTTTTTTATTATGTATAGTACTAAACTAGAATTTCTAAAAAACTATTTTTATTTTTAGGAACATGTAATATATTATGGATGAATGTTTTGTTTTTTAGAGATTCCCTTGCTGATTAGACTGACAAATGTTGCATTGAAACATATTCTTGTTTTACTGCTGTGCTGTAAAAATAACATTAGTCTGTAGTATATTACAGATCTCAGCTATTTAGAAACTTAGCATAGTAAAGTTATAGGCTTGCTTACAGCAGCAGAAGCACGATGGTGGCTGAATAGTGCACTGGTTAAAGCGAACCTCCAGACTAAAAATCTACTCAGCAGCACTGAAATGGCTTGGTGTTTCTTTAACAGTTTTCACAGCATCAGAACTTGGTTTTTCCTACCAAAGCCTTATTTTTAGCTGCACGAAAGCTAAGCTCCGCCCCATGAAAAAATTTTCTCCTGATGCCGTGCAAAGCATGATGGAATTTCTGTTGTTTTTGTTCTCCCTCTGCTGTTTTGGCGCAAATTTGTTCAAATTAAATTTTGAATTTGAGATTTGAAGCCTAGCGCATGCAGCTGGGAGGGGTGATCAGGACACAGGACAGATGGAACAGTGTCTTATGCTCCCTGTCACCTCCTTTCAACCAAAAATATGGCTGCCCCCATGAAATCACAAACATTTGCCTTTTGAAACAGGGTGGCTAAGAGATTATATTACCTATCTATTTTAATTAACATAACTAATGTAACTTAATGACAGTATGTTTGTTTAGGCTGAAGTTCCACTTAAAGGGCGTCGCCTTTGACATGGGAGACCAGGGTTCAAATCCTGGCTAGAATCAGTACCTATTCAGTAAGGAGTTCAAGGCAAGACTCCCTAACACTGCAGGGTGGTCTCTTAAGCATGTCCTTAGTGGCTGCAGCTCTTGAACGCTTGAAGTTTGACAATAGAAAAGCGCTATACAAATGTTTGGATTATTGTTATTATGCTTTTCTATTTACAAACCCTGACAGTCATATCAGTAAATGAAGCTCTAAAAAACATGTAAAACTAATTTCTAATATTTCTTTTAATGAAATAAATATATCATAAAATGGATGATATAATAAATGAATTGGATTCTTCTAACTACTATACATAATAAATAAATCCAATATAATAAAATAACACTATACACCTTCATTCAGTCAGATGTTTCTGAAATAACAAGTGCAAAACCAGAGAGTCATTTTATTTGATTCATTTTTCCATACAAGGCTTCAGTGGTATTTTCTTTTTCATATTTTTTTTTAAATACCAAGTATTTAAAAGTAATTTGATACTATGGTAGTAACATTACAAAGTTGTTTCCGATATTAATTTTTCTCTCCTTTGTGCATTAAAATATTTTAAATTATTTATGTGCTTATTTATTTGTGTTCCAGTGGAAATAAAAGCAATAGTTTAAAGTATTTCTAACTTGTTGGACTTTCATTGTAATGAACTCGCCATGTTAAAAATAACATAATTGTGTATGTGTTAACATTTAGGCCTCGATTCATAAAGCATTACCTCATGTGGTAATGCTGAAAACAGCAGACTTTACCGACCACTCAGCAAAATGTCAATTCTTAAAGGCTGTTACCGCATGAAAAGCTGACATTACCGACCAGGGAGATAAATTACCGACTTGGCTGTAGTTACCGACAACACATGTCAGTAAATTGTCAGCAAATGTCAATTCATAAAGCCTTCAACAAGCGGTAAGCCTGACGGTAGTTACCGACACCTCTAGTGAGGCGATAACAAGTTACCGACAGCTCTGATGAATGCAAAAGTGCAGAGAGCCGAAGTCTGTTTGAGTCATCAGTGGAGAGAGCCAGAGAGCCCTCTGTGTGAATCATTTGAGCAGGCAGGGAAAGACTGTGTGACTCATCTGTCTGAGTCATCAGTGATGAGAGCCCTCTGTGTGAATCATTTGAGCAGGCAGGGAAAGACTGTGTGACTCATTTGTCTGAGTCATCAGTGGAGAGAGCCAGAGAGCCGTCTGTGTGAGTCATTTCTGCAGGGCAAAGAGAGAATCGAGACACTTCTCCACTCTACCGCTCAATGGGCTGCAGTAATTTACCGACCTCCAAGGGCAGCTGGGGAAATCTTTATGAATTAGCACACAGACCGGGAAAATACCGAGTGCGGTATTTTCCCGACAAGATTTTTTTTATCGCACTGCTGTTTATGAATCGAGGCCTTACTGTTTTATTCACAATATCACAGGTATTTAAAATTATTACAGTTTTTTGCTCTGTACTCTAAGAAGACAGGACCCCATCACAGGCGGTGGACTGGTGCCCCCCGTGAAGTTGAATCTGAGGATGGTGCTTGCTGTTGTGACATGCATGGTGTAATCAAACACCACCATTTGGCTGCATGTAACTACTAGCAGCTGGAAGGCTGAACTGCCCGACAAGCACACAGTTCAGCTTCCCATGGAAAAGAGGCCTTAGGTTTCAATGCATATTCCTAAAAAAACACTTTCCAAGTTTTGGCATTCATTTGTACAGTTATTATTTCAGTATCAACTTCCCATTTCACGCAATGCTCAGAGATATAATACAAAGAGAATTAATATAATACAAATAACATGGATTTTGGGATACTGCTTTAAGAAAAGCTTACCAAAACCTAGCATCACGTGTATGTTTACACTTTGTCTATTTAAATTAACCACTGCAGGATTCTGCGTATGCTTAAGTACGCCCCTGAATCCTGAAGTGGATAGCATGGAAACGGCCGCACGCATGAGCGGTCGTTCCATGTCAGTTCACGGAGGGTGTCTTCGTGAACACCCTGCGAGCCGCCAATCGCGGCTCGCAGGGTAAATGTAAACACACGGGGAAGATCTTCCCCGGTGTTTACATGTATATGGCAGCAGCGCCGTAGAGGAGATCGGCGATTCCCGGCCTCTGATTGGCGGGGGATCGCCGGCATCTGATAGGCTAAAGCCTATCCCATCAGGTGCAGGACGGAAATCTGTCCTGCGCCGCTCACATGGGAAGGGAGAGGGAGGGAAGGGGAAGGAGGCCAGGAAGCGCTGCGGAGGGGGGCTTTGAAGAGCCCCCCCGCAAGCGCAAGCAGCCGGCGGCGATCAGACCCCCCCAGCAGGACATCCCCCTAGTGGGGAAAAAAGGGGGGAAGTCTGATTGCCCTGGCTGCTAGCTGATCGGTGCTGCGGGCTGGAAAGCCCACGCAGCACCGATCAGCAAAAATACCCCTGGCACAGAAGTGGTTAAAGATGTGATTATTAACTCGCCCCTTTCTCATTGAAGGGTCACCTCCTTACACTAGTGCACCGGCTCCCCCTTCCCTTCCCTGGCACATCACCCAGAGATCATCAAAAGTGGATTTTCAAATAAAAGTACTGGAAAGAGTTAACCCGAAAAGATGCAACAATGCAAGTATGAGCGAGGAGAGGAAGCCACGGTATGCTTTCCAGCATGTTTCCAATGCATGCGCTGCATAGGGGGGCCCTGCACATAGTATATCACCCACAGAAAATTCTACAGGCCCCCCCCCCCCCCCCCCACTCACACACATACTTTTAGTCCAAAATCTGAGTGTAAAAATGTTGGCCTAAATGGAATGATATATGATAATAAGATGCCAAACTGCAAAATGCTACCTTATATTTGTCCTACATGGTGGCTCACTGTTTCTAGAGCCCAGGATGTTCTATTAGGAAGATCAAGGGCAACTTATAGCCTGAAATGTTTTTCTTCTTGGTACATGTAATTCTAGACAAAACATTTATTAACGGGGTAAACTATCTTTTTCAACATATTGACAATTACATAAAATTCCATGGTAGGGTCTGGTTCGTTTTTGTTTTTTCCAGATAACCCACATTTTACACTTGAATATTCCATTCCAGGAATGTCAGTGGTAATGTGCTTTAATAATACATGCAAATATTGAGGATATTCATACCCAAAGCAGATAAAAAGGTTGCCCTGTTAAAAACAGTGCTGCCATAGGCGACAATGTAAAAAGCTGTGATTAGTGGCCATAAACGGTAATTTGAGGGCTCGGAGATGCCTGAGGTTTATAGCTGCTATTTAACATTATAGCCACATATAGGTGCTATTTACCATCATAGGATGTGTAAGGAGTGTATGTGTGTGTTGTGTATGGGGGGTCCATAGGAGTTAAGGTTAAGCACAGTTTGTTTGTCAAAGGAACCATCCTATATAATAAACTGCCTGTGTCCCCGCATCTTCCTGTGTCCCTGTGTCCATGCGTTTAGGCCAGCGTGCATGCGTGGCATGTGGGAGAACTTTAGACAGCACAGGAGGACCAGTGCAGGGGGCGGGCGTGTGCACGTGCATGTGTGCGCAATGCAACCATTGTGTTGTGCATGCATGTATGTGTATCGACCACGTACACGTAGCGGCCATGCGCATGCATGCTGACCGTGCAGGCGATGTTGACTGAGGTGACATGGGGAGGGGGTTTTAAGGGGCATAGTGGGCAGGGCCTTGTGCCCTTTATTGTAACGGGCCTAAGGTATAGTTTAATTTAGTGGATCTGTTCTAACAGGGGTGTAACTAAGCTGCATGGGAAGCCCACGGTGAAAACTTTGTGCGGCTCAATGCTAAAAAAAACCTGCCCGTTGCCCACCTGCCTGTAACCCCTGGGCCCACCTTAAATACATCGTTATGTGACATGCTCTGGGGCCTTATGGAGGAATGCTGGTGCTCATTCCCACACTGCATAGTGAAGAGGAGAGAGCAGAGCCACAGTGATGTACTACATGCTGTGCTGCTCTGCATAAAGGGGTGAGGGAGTGTTAAGGGGTGGCTAAGCAATGGTTGCAGGGGTTGTGGGGGCTATAGTTATGCATTGTAACTATACTATACTCTACACTGTCCATGGGGCACTGCACTGCTGCGTGAATAAATGTATATAGTGTAAAAAGGATCTTTAGAGTGATTACAGTAGTAAGACATCTCTGAATACAAACAAAACATCCCTTTATAAATCACTAAATGGTAAATGGGCAAAATGATAGAGTGGGGAGAAGAAAGCGTTGCAGATGCATTAACTGATGACCAGTTTTTTTACTACACAGTTCCGTTAATAAATCTGGCCCACTGTTTCCCTCCATCCATCGCCATGTCAGAAAATCTGTTGGTATATAATTTTTGTAAAAAGCAATGATGGAATCACCTATCGTACAGCTTGTCTCATTCTAGTGAAAGGTGTTGGAAAGTAGAGATGTCGCAAACATCAAATTTTGGGTTCGCGAACGCCAAACTCAAACTTCCATAAAAGTTCAAGTTTGTGCGAACTGCCATAGACTTCAATGGAACTGGAACTGTGGAATACATGCAAAAGTCCCACCAAAAATTACATTAATCAAAGAAAGTGAGGTGAGGTGCACCTTAGCACAATGTGGTGTGCCACGACTCCATCCCAGTGTCTCTTGGGACCTCCGCAATCCAAAGTATAGAAGGGTCGGCACCACCAAGTAGTAAATATAGCTCTTTATTCCAGCAGTAACAGACGCTGTTTCGGGCTAACAAGCCCTTTATCAAACTGCTCACCATGTGTAAAACACCACCACCTTATATACCCACCCACAAAATGGGTGGCAACACAGGAGGACCTGATGGGGAACTTTAGAAATGTCATAAAACACTCACCAAGAGCGAAGAAAACGTTAGGATGCCAGGAAGTAGCTGCAAGGTGTATTGAAAGCCATATGTCCAATCACAGCAGCTGTACGCCGCTGACCAATCACAGAAGGCAGTCCCCGCCGTCCAATCGAACACAACAACGCTTGGAGCAAACCTCACAGCGCGCTATGACTGACGCTGGCCAATCAGGGCGGCTGAAGCCGCCAACCAGTCACAAGCGTCTGTCAGCGTCGCCCCGCATGACGTCACATCATGAGGGATGGAGGTGGAGAGGCTTTCAACATCCATGGTAACCAATAGCACATCACCCCCAAAATCCAGTTCTTTGAGTTTATGTAAGAACATAGACGTATCTCGCAGATAGGAAGGTAAAGCTTGTACAATTGGTTGGAGAAGGCCATCGAGGAATTTGGCCACAGGGACAAAAATAGAACCTACCCCTGCCACTATAGGCCTCCCCGGTGGCCGCTCCAACCGCTTGTGTATTTTGGGCAATATATAAAGATATGGAGTGCTCGGAAAGTCAACCCTAAGATACCTATATAGACCTTCATCAATGATACCAGAATGTAATGCAGAATTTAATATTACATCAATTTTAGAACGTATCTCAAGTACAGGATCATGGTTAATTGATTCATAGACCTCAGTGTCAGCCAATTGGCGTAACACCTCGGCCTCATACATGGTGGTGTCCATCACCACCACGGCTCCGCCCTTGTCAGCTGGACGGACCGTGATGGAGGTGTTCCTGTGCAATGTACCCAGTGCCTTCCGTTGGGAAGGAGACAAATTGCACTGGACCCTGTATGAGTCATGTTGAAAGTCAGCCTCCAATCTTTGGAGATCCTCCTGTACCCTGCTAATATAGGAATCAATGATAGGGTGGCTTGGTGGAACAAAGTCACTCCGATTTCTAAATCCCAAAGCTCGTAATTCAAAACGCCCATCAATCGGTGTTGTCCGGTTAGTGAACTGTGGTACCATGGAGAAGAACGGTTTAAGTTTAAGCAACCTAAAAAAACGATACAGTTCTTGATCCAAGTTGAAGAAATTGGGAAAGTTTGTAGGGCAATATGATAGACCAAGTTCCAGAACCTCAGCTTCCTCCGTGGATAAGGGATATGAGGAGATATTAACGACCAGGGATTTTCTTATTTCCTGGGTCTCAGGATCCTGGGGCTCAATGGTTGCTTGCCTCTCCCTGCGCTTCCTCCGTCTCCGTCCACCCCTCCTGATCCTCCCCCGGCTCCCACGTTTGGGGATGGATCTCTGGAACCGCCACTGGAAGGATCAGATGCAGGATCCACCCCGGAACCTGAACCAGGGACCCTGGGTTTACGTCCTCGTGGTGGTCTCCCACCTCTAGGGCCCTGGCATCTCGGGGCCGGTTGTTTCTGCCAGGCATAGACATAGCCCGAAGTATAGTCGGCTGTGTCCCGTGCAAACTTCCCTCTTTTCTCATTCTGAACAGCTTTCATGAACTCGTCCATCTTCTTAGTGAGAAGCTCAGTATATTTTGCAAACTCACTTGAACCCATATTGTTCTTAACTTGAGCAAACAATAAATCAATTCTGGCATCCAAAAGTGGGAGTTCTTGACGTATTCGGACTATAGTGTGCAGCATCGCATCAAAGGATGCCTTGTTCCAAATACATTCCCATATCTTGGTAAAAGCCACATCATGAGGGAACATGATAGGAGCAATCTGAGATCGCATAGCTCGCGGAATCCTCCTTACTCTGCAGTATTCGCCCAAAGTTTTGGCATGAAGATGTAAGTTAGCCCTCCGCTTCTTAACAACCTCCAAGTCCCTCTGGAGTGCTCTAACATCGGGTGTTTGCAGGAACTCAGCCTCGCCTTCATCAAGAGCCAGAATCTCAGAAGCTTGAGCTTCATTATAGTAGAAAGTGTCCACCACAGTGGTCTCCGCCATCTTCAAGCTAAGTGCTGGACCTCACAGAGACACTCACAGTAATCAAAGAAAGTGAGGTGAGGTGCACCTTAGCACAATGTGGTGTGCCACGACTCCGTCCCAGTGTCTCTTGGGACCTCCGCAATCCAAAGTATAGAAGGGTCGGCACCACCAAGTAGTAAATATAGCTCTTTATTCCAGCAGTAACAGACGCTGTTTCGGGCTAACAAGCCCTTTATCAAACTGCTCACCATGTGTAAAACACCACCACCTTATATACCCACCCACAAAATGGGTGGCAACACAGGAGGACCTGATGGGGAACTTTAGAAATGTCATAAAACACTCACCAAGAGCGAAGAAAACGTTAGGATGCCAGGAAGTAGCTGCAACGTGTATTGAAAGCCATATGTCCAATCACAGCAGCTGTACGCCGCCGACCAATCACAGAAGGCAGTCCCCGCCGTCCAATCGAACACAACAACGCTTGGAGCAAACCTCACAGCGCGCTATGACTGACGCTGGCCAATCAGGGCGGCTGAAGCCGCCAACCAGTCACAAGCGTCTGTCAGCGTTGCCCCGCATGACGTCACAGTGTAATTACGTGCGTCTAAGAGGGAAGATCATAGGTAGTCTCCATGCGTATAGAGGGGCATGCGCTGTCGCAACATTATCGCACCGCCCACATAGAGGAGGACATATAACTACATAGATAAAATAGGGCATGGGGTGTCATGACAACGCCGCTCCGCCCTTGTAAACAAAGGGAGTAAATATAAATCCTAGCTACAAGCATCACTAACAAACATGTGATAGAAAGAAAAAATTCACATGTAAACAAAAATAATATAACTCACAGATTCCCAGCAGGTCCTCCCGTGTCAACATTAAAATAAGGCAAGAGCACCTGTTAAAATATAAAATAAAAGAAAACAGATGTCAAAGACCAGCATAGTGTGCAACTCTCACTTACAAGCAAAATCTGAGATCATATTCTTTATTGAGACCCCCTGGACCCATGGTACCAAGTCTACGTATCCAATAAGCCTCCTTACGTAGCAGTTCTTTGTCCCAATACTACTGCTACGTAAGGAGGCTTATTGGATACGTAGACTTGGTACCATGGGTCCAGGGGGTCTCAATAAAGAATATGATCTCAGATTTTGCTTGTAAGTGAGAGTTGCACACTATGCTGGTCTTTGACATCTGTTTTCTTTTATTTTATATTTTAACAGGTGCTCTTGCCTTATTTTAATGTTGACACGGGAGGACCTGCTGGGAATCTGTGAGTTATATTATTTTTGTTTACATGTGAATTTTTTCTTTCTATCACATGTTTGTTAGTGATGCTTGTAGCTAGGATTTATATTTACTCCCTTTGTTTACAAGGGCGGAGCGGCGTTGTCATGACACCCCATGCCCTATTTTATCTATGTAGTTATATGTCCTCCTCTATGTGGGCGGTGCGATAATGTTGCGACAGCGCACGCCCCTCTATACGCATGGAGACTACCTATGATCTTCCCTCTTAGACGCACGTAATTACACCGTGACGTCATGCGGGGCGACGCTGACAGACACTTGTGACTGGTTGGCGGCTTCAGCCGCCCTGATTGGCCAGCGTCAGTCAAGGCGCGCTGTGAGGTTTGCTCCAAGCGTTGTTGTGTTCGATTGGACGGCGGGGACTGCCTTCTGTGATTGGTCAGCGGCGTACAGCTGCTGTGATTGGACATATGGCTTTCAATACACCTTGCAGCTACTTCCTGGCATCCTAACGTTTTCTTCGCTCTTGGTGAGTGTTTTATGACATTTCTAAAGTTCCCCATCAGGTCCTCCTGTGTTGCCACCCATTTTGTGGGTGGGTATATAAGGTGGTGGTGTTTTACACATGGTGAGCAGTTTGATAAAGGGCTTGTTAGCCCGAAGCAGCGTCTGTTACTGCTGGAATAAAGAGCTATATTTACTACTTGGTGGTGCCGACCCTTCTATACTTTGGACCAAAAATTACATAGCAGTAGTGTGCTGTGCACACAGCTCTGGGTGTCAGGGTGGGCTGTGGTGTGTCGCATACAAAAAAAAGAACAATATAGTAGTCCTCAACAGGGCTATTTGGGGCGATTTCACAGCAAGTCAATCAGCAAGAAAACAAGCCTAGCTAACTTCAGAATCAGGATCAGAAACTTTATTTCGCCAAGCACGACTGGGTTGTGCCCGGAATTGGGCTTGGCACGTACAGGGTACTGATACACGGTATACAGTAGTTACAGATACAGGACATGCAGTAGTAACAGAACATTATTCAGAAAAACAGAACATTACTGTATATAACATTTATGCAGAGGGAGACAATGGCCTCAATTCACTAAGATCATGCTAGAGATAATAAAGCAAGAGAAAACTTACCTCCACACGTGAGAGAGTTATCTTACCTCTTCATTCCTTAAGTTACCTCTCCTGTAGTTAATTTACGTCCTCTGTAGTTAATTTACCTCCTCTGTAGTTATTTTCACACGCAGTTAATTAACAGCCTGTCTTTAACTCTGGAGTTATTTTAAGGATTGGAGAGTTAAAGGGATACTGTAGGGGGGTCGGGGGAAAATGAGCTGAACTTACCCGGGGCTTATAATGGTCCCCCGCAGACATCCTGTGTTGGCGCAGCCACTCACCGATGCTCCGGCCCCGCCTCCAGTTCACTTCTGGAATTTCTGACTTTAAAGTCAGAAAACCACTGCGCCTGCACACCCGTGTCCTCGCTCCCACTGATGTCACCAGGAGTGTACTGCGCAGACACAGACCATACTGGGCCTGCGCTGTGCGCTCTTGATGACATCAGCGGGATTGAGGACACGGCAACGCAGGCGCAGTGGTTTTCTGACTTTAAAGTCTGAAATTCCAGAAGTGAACCGGAGGCGGGGCCGGAGCATCGGTGAGTGGCTGCGCAGGCACAGGATGTCTGCGGGGGACCGTTAGAAGCCCCGGGTAAGTTCAACTCATTTTCCCTGACCCCCCTACAGTATCCCTTTAATTTAAAGACAGAAGAGTTAACTTTAGGCTTGCCTGAGGTAAAATGTTTCCTGAATACTACATGCCTTATCACCATGGTAACAACTCTAGAAGAGTTATTAAAGACTGGAGATAAGCTTAGTGAATTGAGGTCAATGTGGCATAAGTTACAATACAAAAAAAACAACCAAAAAAGTACGCTTGAACTGGAGCGCTGTCTATGTGCAGAGTGCTTCAGTGCGTCATGGTATTGTGGGGTGGGGATGGGCATTTCCATGGCGAGAGTTCAGGAGGTTGACAGCCGAGGGAAAGAAACTGTTCTTCTGTCTTGAGGTCTAGGTGTAGATGTATCGGAACCGGAGCTTCCGGCTCGAGGGGAGCTGATTAAAGAAGCGGTAGCCTGGGTGTGAGGGGTCGTTCGCGATCTTTAATGCTCTGGTGTTCAGCCTGGAGTGGTAGAGGAAGTCCACAGTGGGAAGGGATCTCCCTAGAGATGAGCGTAATGACGTAATTACGATTTCGCGAAATTTCGCGTAATTAGTGTAATTACGATTATGGCCGTAAGTACATAATCGTAATGAAGAAGGATTTTGCGAAATTTCGTGTAAGCGTAATTTTTCACGTAATTTTCGCATTACTGTCGGTATTACGAAATTAATGCGTATGGCCATGCTCCCAAGCGGAAAAGTTGACGCATGGATCAATGTTAGGTAGCCGCCGACTTTAAGGGTTAATAGCAAAGCGCCCTTAAATGCTAAGAGCCTCAAATTTGGAGAATATATTAAGGAGATCAGGAGGAATAAGAGGAATTTTTTTTTTTCAAAAAGACCTTATAGTTTTTGAGAAAATCGATGTTAAAGTTTCAAAGTAAAAATGTATACAGTTAAAAACCCGCCGACTTTAACGGTTAATAGCAAAGCCTGCTTAAAGTTTAGGAACACCAAATTCCTAGGGTATATTAAGGGGATCAGTGGGAATAAGAAGAATTTTTTTTTTTTCAAAAAGACCTTATAGTTTTTGAGAAAATCGATTTTTAAGTTTCAAGGGCAAAAATGTCTTTTAAATGCGGAAAATGTCAGTTTTTTTTGCACAGGTAACAATAGTGTATTATTTTCATAGATTCCCCCAAGTGAGAAGAGTTTTACTTACTTCGTTCTGAGTGTGGGAAATATAAAAAAAAAAACGACGTGGGGTCCCCCCTCCCAGACCTCTTTAACCCCTTGTACCCCATGCAGGCTGGGATAGCCAGAATGCGGAGCACCGGCCGCGGACGCGTATGCGGCGGCTGAGCGGCGAGTGACGTCGGGTGCGGCGTAGTTACAATGTAACAAAGTTGTTACATTGTAATGACTTTGTTACATTGTAACTGATAGAACATTTCCGAGGATATTGCGAGGGATTATTTATTTAAAGGGACAGGTAATTATTATTGGTTAATTAAGAATATTAAAGGACTTTTTTCGTGGCTATGTTTTTTGTTCAATTAAAATACTTTTTCTAAGTGTTTGTGTGTTTATTTACTTTTAACTCTTAAAGGAAATGGGTAAGGGGTACAAGTACCTCTATACTCATTTCTCCTGGGAGGGGGGGTGGGCATCTGGGGGACCCCTTTTTAAAGGGGACTCCCAGATTCCACCATGAACCCCCCCCAGGAAATCGCGGCCTCCACCTCCACCGCCCATCGGAGGTGGAGAAGAGCCCCTTGTCCTTGGATTGGACAAGGGCTCGGAGGGGGAGGGGAAAGCTTGGCTGCCCCTCCCCTTCCGAGACCCCCCAATCCATGGACCATGCGGGCTGGTATAGTCAGGGTGCGGAGCCCCACGCGGCCGGTGCTCCGCATTCTGGCTATCCCAGCCTGCATGGGGGACAAGGGGTTAAAGGGGTCTGGGAGGGGGGACCCCACATCGTTTTTTTTTTATATTTCCCACACTCAGAACGAAGTAAGTAAAACTCTTCCCACTTGGGGGAATCTATGAAAATAATACACTATTGTTATCTGTGCAAAAAAACCTGACATTTTCCGCATTTAAAAGACATTTTTGCCCTTGAAACTTAAAAATCGATTTTCTCAAAAACTATAAGGTCTTTTTGAAAAAAAAATTTTTCTTCTTATTCCTCCTGATCTCCTTAATATATTCTCCAAATTTGAGGCTCTTAGCATTTAAGGGGGCTTTGCTATTAACCCTTAAAGTCGGCGGCTTTTTTATATTATACGGAGCGTTACGGTTTAACGCGAAATTACGGTAGCGTTTAATGCGAAATTATGGCATGAACGAAACGCGAAATTACGCGTTGAAAATTACGCTTACGGTATTTTCAATCACGATTTTAATGGCAATTACGCTACCATAATTTTGCATTGTAATCGCAAATTTCGCATGCGTAATTATAGTAATGCGAAATTACGAAAATTTCGGCTCAACTCTAGATCTCCGATGATCCTCTCTGCAGATTTGATGACCCTCTGCAGTTTGAACTTGTCGCTGGCGGAGGAGCTGGCATACCAGACCAGGATGGACGAGCATAGGACGGATTCGATCGTGGCTGAGTAGAAATTTGTCAGAAGTTTTTGGGCCAAATCGAACTTTTTCAGTTGGCGGAGAAAGAAAAGTCTCTGTTGGGCTTTCCTCTGTGTTGAGGCAGTGTTGGTGTTCCACCTCAGGTCATTGGAAATAGTTGTGCCCAGTAGGCGGACACTGGGGACTCTTTCCACTTCCATGCCATCCATGTGGATTGGAGGCGGGGTAGAGGCGCGCCTCCTGAAATCAACAATCATCTCCACCGTTTTTGCTGTGTTTAGGACCAAACCGTTCTCTCTGCACCAGCGGCATATGCTTTCGACCGAGTCTAAAGTGGATTTGCAGTTGTTCGTATACAGAGAGAACAGGAACGGCGACAGGACAGGAACGGCCTTGTGGGGCCCCTGTGTTGGTGATCCTAGGTTGTGAGGATATGGTGCCTAACCTAACGACCTGGGACCTGTTGGTGAGGAAGTCCGTGATCCACAGGCGTAGGGTGGGGTGGACTCCTAGCAAAGCGAGATTGTCCTGAAGTATTTTAGGGCTGATGGTATTGAAGGTATTGAATGCCTATCTGCTGCAGCAATGCTCGGTCCCTTCCTTTCACTACAGCAGCCAGAGACTAAATCCAAAATGGCTGGCGCAACTTTAAAGGGGGGTGGGGGTTCAGGAGGGTGTGCTAGCTGATTAGCTGCCATGTGTCTGCTGACTGTGAGGTAAAGGGTTAAAGTTTAGCTCAACGATGATGTATAGGGGGTGGGTCAAACACACTAGGGGCTTGATTCGCTAAGACAAACAGCATGCCTTATCAAAGTTAACATGCCTTATCAATGTTAACATGCCTTATCAGAGTAGCAAAGCGAGTGCTACGAACCCGCAGGGCCTCAGTGTAGGATGAGTGGAGCTCTCGTCATTGCCAAGGCATAAATTCATAGCGCTCGCTATGCTACTCTGATAAGGCGTGTTAACTTTAATAAGGCGTGTTAACTTTGATAAGGCATCTTAGTGAATCAAGCCCAATGTGTTCGCCGTCCGATGCGGGCACGAACAGCTGATATTCGCTGGGAACTGTCCGCCAGTGAACTGTTCGGGCCATTTCTATTGGAAAGACATCTTCAATTGTTATAATCTGTATTAAGGAACACAAGCCACACAATATGGTATGAATCATACTAGTTATATTTTTAAATGAAACAGTATCAGTAGGATTTATTTATATTGACCAGTGCACACCTTTTTATCTTTGCCCATTTAGCCCTGAGCCCTAAATGTATAAAGTAATGCTTTCACTATTTGGTGCACAGTGACATCATCTTGTTTACCATAATCTAAGCATGCCGCAAGGGCATCTGTGAAAGAATACAGAATTACTGCTGACATAAGGCTTCTAAATGCTTACTGGTGCTTCCAATGTACAACAGTACAGTACTTCACAGAGCCACAGAGATCTGCATGGTCGTTGTCTGCATGCCAGTAGTGTAGGATCTTTAGTATAGCCAGAATGGTGTTCCTTTTAGGACTCAAAAGTATAGTAATTGTTCTATGCATACCAGGGTATATTTTATTCAACACTTGCTTTGTTTGAACGTAAGCACAAACGCAGTAAGTAAACTGTACAGCATATGCAAAAACTATATAGTTTTGCAGCAGTAGTGAGAAAACATGCTCTCTTCACATAAGGCCAGTGACAATAAGAATCTTGTATCAATATCAGTCTCTACAGAAACTAATCAAATAATGAACTCTTAGCTAACTTCACATGATGGCCCTTATTCAATTCACCTTTTCTCCTAATTTTTCTTCTAGGTGCCATTTTCATACCATCAATAAAATGTCTTTTTAAGCCTTTTAGCAAGCAAGAAAATACTCTGAATGATTTTGACAGTACTTTTTCACCTACTTCTTGGTACTTTTTCAACTGCAGCTGCTGAAAAGTTATTTTAAACAGAAGATGAAAAAAATGATCTCCTTGGAGAAGGACTTATGTGCATTTTATAATGTTCGTGATACACAATATACACTCTACACATCAAAAAATGCACACATTTTATTCATAACATGAAGAATTGCTACACAACGTCCGTTTCCACAAATATTGGGCATAATTCGAAAAGCTTTTTCACCTGTTTTCACCTTATCTATGTTACATTTTTAAGCTCCCAAAGAGCAAAAAAACAATATAATTAAGGTAAGAAAAGTAATATTGAAATGAACTTAATCAGTAACAACTTACTTTGAGTGATTATTTACTTTTATTTTTGTAAATGTACTGAAAGGTTATTTTTATTAATTAGGAGAAAAAGAAGACATTTATAAGAAGTTTTGTAAATTGACACCATTATCTAGGAAGACATTGTAAAAATGTGGTCCATTAGAATGCAGAGATGAGCGCATGCCCACACATTTGTATAAAACAGCAGCGCACCATTGACAGCGCTCTAGGCTGCAAATGAAGTGAAACCAACAGAGGCATGCAAATCTCTCCAGCAGCTAAATTACATACCTTGAATACAAATCATTTGAAAATTATGCATTATACCTATTCTAAAAATTTGAATGCAAACTGCCTAGCCAAAAATATGCTTACGTTTTGTTTAGGACCCATTGGAAGTGCTTCCCCGATACAAGCTGCACCTGAATTCACTACCTTCATAAATGTGCAGATCTCGAAATACAAGCTAAATTACACAACTTGCATTCAAAACAGATAGCCGAATGATAACTCATCTTCCTGCTGCTGAAATTTCAGGTGGCGTTAAATACTGTTTCCCCTTCTGAGTCATAGCAAGTTGGAGAGAGAAGTATTTTGGGGTCTGATGGTCCAGGTTAGGTGCAGCACAGCAGTGAGCACGCGCCCAAATGACCTTCTTCATGGCAGACATCGGGTAAGTCCTGGGTACCTTTCCGGGCATAGCGACAGCTAGCGGCAGATGGTATCAGCAACCAGAGTGACGCATCTCCCAGGGCAGCAAGGTAGCAGTTCTGTGGTGCTGAAAAAGAGCTCTACGGCACAAAACCAGGCATCCTATTGCATGGGGACTAGTAGCATGGCTCAGGCAAATAGCTATAATTGCATTTGCCACTAATCCTTGTGCCATGACCTGGTAATAAGTAGCACTTATTACACTTTGTAAGCTACTTATCATTCAAAATGGGATATGGCCAAATCTTCTGGAACTAGGAAATACTTCATAATCCATTCCACAGCCCTGATCTGGCACCTTCAGATTTCCATTAAAAGACACTTTTGGTGAGCAAAGCCAATCAGAAGGAAATATAAAGCATGAAAGAAAACAATAGAAGCATGAACTGTATCCAACGATTCACCTACAGAGTTTAGATTCATGGATCCTCCTCCTAGACTAATATCAACTGATAAGGTATCTATGATGCAAAAAAAACTAAAAATGTATGTACATCAGATTGATAATCACTTCAGTAAAGTAAAGTATTAAAAAGAAAATGAACTGGGAACCTTATTTTTTAAATTGCACTTGCCCTCAGCATTCTTTCATGTATTACTGACAGCTATCAGTAATAAGCAGGGTTGCCAATTGTCCATCTTTAGAGGAACAATCCGTCAAAATCACTCAAAATTTCATGTCCATTTTGTCCGTGATTTTACGACTGGCGTCCATCAAAAAATGTGACTTTTCACATATGAATGCAGTTAGGAGAGTCCCGGGTGGCAGCAGCAGAAGCTTCAGGCTGCCACCTCCTCCTCCCTCTCCAGTCATTCGCCTTCTTTTTTGGCACTTCTCTTCAGCCAATAAGAGAGAGGCAGCCAACCCGAGCGTGCCCCGCTCCTCACAGCCCCGGTACCTTTTGCTCTCTACTGCTGCTAGCACTTGCCGTGCAACCATCCTCCTCCTCCCGGATCATGCTGTGATCTGGTCTCTGAGGAAGCGGGCTATCCGTAAAATGGCTGTTAGACCTATTACCCCCTTGGCTTGAATTCTGTATGTTTATCTGTCAATAAATTCCCTGAGAGCAGATGCAGTTGGTGCCCAGCGCTGTTTTTCCTACTACTGCCTTAATGCTGTGATCTGCATGAGGGAGCTGGTTAAAGTGCAGCAGTACTACAGCTGGAGGATGCCTCAGGTCACAGGAGGTATGGGAGCAGGGCGCAGTCATTTATAGCTGCTGAGCGTTACAGTGTGATTGTGTGAGGAGGACGAGTAAAGCAGGGAAAGGAGAGCAGAAATGATTTCTCTCTTCTCCCCTAAACATTAATAACAGATGAAACCTGAGCCCAGATTTGTATTGATAGATAGAATCACCTAACACCCAGGGACTCTGCTCTAAAATGGAAAAGCAAAGTTTTAATCAGGGCAAAGCAGGTCTGGTTCTCTCATGAAGCAAGGTGAAACATTTGCATTAGGTGCAGAGATTACAGGGGCAGCATGTTTGTACTGTGTTTATACTTGCAGCATGCAGTCAGAGTAGGAGGAGGAGCGAGAGGAGAGAGAGGTGAAATGGTCATCATAGGGGAAAAGCAGCCTGTTGTGCTGTGTGAGGAGTCTGACAGTGAATGAGGAGGGGGAGGCAGGAGAGCAGCAGTGTTCCATTTGACTTTCATAGCAGAAGGGAGGAGGTGGCACTGCTGTCCTGACTGAGGAGGAATGGAGCACGGCCAACTGGCTGAGGGTGAGCAGTTTGTTTGTCACAGACTCGCAGCCAGCCAACCAGTGTGTTATTGTGTTGAGCTGCAGCATGCCATGTCTCAAATTGTTGTATATACTCAGTTGCTGACTCTGAATATTAAATGAAATGAGTAATTTGTCGAGCTTTTCAGTTGAAAAATACATACAAGTACACAAATCTGTACATGATTCCTGAAAGAGGGACAAATGAGGAAAAAAGTGGGACAAAGGGATTTGGTTCCCAAAGAGGGACTGTCCCTCCAAAAGAGGGACAGTTGGGAGCTATGGTGTGTGTGTGTTTCATTTCCTGCAGTATAGCTTGAATCTGTGACACTGACATCCATATACAAGCAGGAATTATCAGGTCCATCCCTGTAAGTAAATTTGATTACTTTGCTCTCTCCCCCCACACCTCAGTATTACTGTATTCTATTTGTCTGCAATATATATAAATATTATGACCACATCTACAATTTAACCCTACCCCCAGAGAGTGTGCTGCTGACTCCACCCCCTGTCTGTCCAAAGAATTAGGTGTGCAGGCAAAAACTGAGGCAACTTTCCAGGAAGGGACGTGGTTGAACAGGACAAATCACCAAAGCCTTTCCCAGACAGGTAAAATTTGATTATAGTGGCTTTTCTAACTATAGTCCATATTATACAAAATTCATTTGTGGTGTATTCTGTTTAATAACACAGTGAAACATTTAATTGTGTTTGAAGGCAAGTAGTGCAACATGAATACTAGATAAATTGGTGTTTATAGAGGCCAAGAATATGCATATTATCATCACTCCAAGCTTTTCAACTTGAAACAAGCATTATATATTATAAAGATCTGTTTTTTAGAAACTATAGAAGCACCTTGGTTTACCACATACACAGCATTTATTGTAAAATAAATCTTGCATGGCTGTGCAGCCTTTAGCAGGGCCGGGCCGAGGCATAGGCTGGAGAGGCTCCAGCCTCAGGGCGCAGTGTAGGAGGGGGCGCACAATTCATTCAGCTGTCATTCCTAATTGTGTATGAAGCAGAAAGAAATAAGAAAAGGGGATACATAGCAGTGACTGCAGGCCAGAGAACTAGATATTAAGGTGTTGGGGAGGTTGTGGGCCCTGTGGCCTTCTTAGTCTAATAGCAATCAGTGTGTGAAGTCTGGGGTGGGAGGGATGGAGGGGCACACTTTGGTGTCTCAGCCTTGGCTGCTGGAGGACCTTGTCCCGGCTCTGGCCTTTAGACATCAAAGATGAACTATAATACACTACAGTATATGGTAAGGTACAATTAATTTTTTCTTTTAAAGAGAATCTGAAGCGAGTATAAATGAAGTATGAATGCTTCTCTTAAAGAGACACTGAAGTGAGTAAAAAACTTGCTTCTTCTCTTATATTCAGCAGGGGCATGTGTGCCCCTGCTAAATCGCCGCTATCGCGCCGCACAATGGGGGCCCCTTACCCCCCAAATCCCCTCCGTCCTCGCCGGAGATCTCTTCCGCATGGAGGCAGGGCTAACCGCTGCAGCCCCGCCTCACGCGCATCTGTCAGCGCGTATCTCCGCCTCTCCCCCGCCCCTCTCAGTCTTCCTTCACTGAGAGGGGCGGGGGAGAGGCGGCGATGCGCCACTGATAGACGTGCTGTGAGGCACGGCTGCAGCCGTTAGCCCTGCCTCTAGGAGCAGCAAAATCTACGACCAAGTTGGTCGTAGATTTTTCAGGGGGGGGGGGAATTGGGGGGTAAGGGACCCCCGTTGTGCGGCGGGATAGCGGCGGTTTAGCAGGGGCACATATGCCCCTGCTGAATATAAGAGAAGAAGCGAGTTTTTTACTCGCTTCAGTGTCTCTTTAAGAGAAGCATTCTAGTGCCATCTCATATCAGTGACTACTAAAAAAAGAAGCCTGAAATTAGAGTAGCAGCACCATCTAGGGGACATTTTAAGTAATTAAAAAATTGTGCATAACATTTACCGTACAAACTGAATGAATAGATAATTCAGTTTTGGTTGAAAAAAATCTATTTTCCTTGCTTTGGTTTTTAGAATCATGGGGCATATTTATGAAAGGGAAGAAGAATAGAAGATTCCATCATCTGTTTCCTGCTAGAGTTTGCAACTGTGAAAACTTTGGCATATTATAAGGCTCCCCGCTGTGATGGTTACCAGATAGATGCATGGGAAAGGTGGGAACATTTTGAGGCCCCATCAAAGCTTTGCTGGGGGGCCCCATTACTTGAATTTAAGCTCATGGTAGCATTATTTTTTTAAATGGTCCAGATTGTTAGTGAAGCTTTAATTAACTATATCTTTCCACTAGCTACGATCCGCTCCAAAATGCGGATCACAGTTGTTTTGCTAATGGCTAGAGCACTGGGATTTACATGTAAATCACTGTGCTCATTTCCCACTGGTGTGCACCGTTTTTTCCCCAAACGCAATCACCAGTTCATGCGATTCTCATCGCGTTCATGCTCAGTAACTAAAGCAAAGATATGTGTCATGTCACAATTGGTAATGCTAACTGGGATATTGATGATGCCCTATCTTTAGTGAACACTGGGGGACACACGTGACGGGAGGGTGAAACTTACCCAGGAGCCTTCTGCTTTAATGTAAGTGGTAAATGACATGCTTTTTGAGGAATCATGTAATTTACCACTAGGAAAAAGCCTGTAGCCGTCCAACAGTCTCTGGACCAGAGTAAGAAAACTATGACATATAACCAAAAATCACCGATTTATGAAGTTGTGCAGTTGCTGTTGAAATCTTTCAAATTGATCACCTAAAAAATAAACTATGCTGTAGTTTTATCAGTAGATATAAGAATGGTTAACATTTCTGCAGGGGGGACAACCTTGTACTGTAAAGTTAAAGGTTAAGCATTCCTGGAGTCATAACAAAGACTAGGAGACACCCTCGAGATTTAACAGAATCTTCGGGATGAGATAAAAGATGGGTAATAGAAGAACAAAGAGTTCAACTTGGCATTTAGGATTAAAAGATCAGCCCTGAAATGTGGAGCATGTGCAGGGAGAATTCTCAAGTTGAAATAACCTTGAACTTGACTATACACATATCTATTAGGTTATATGGGGACAAGCAAAGTTATCTTATTGGAAGCACAGTGCTTCTTCCCTGAAACTTTACTGTCCTGCTATTGAAACTCTTGTTAGAGCTCTTCTTAGAGCACAGGCAAAGCTATGATAAATTAGTGCAAAGCTAAAATAAGCCAGAGATGATTCTAAACTTAAAAGGTCATTTGAATAAACATTAGAGCTGCCTCATATGCCACACTCAGAAAGGTCCCCAGCATTTGCTCTCACCTGGAGGGGATTCCAGCAGATAGTGACAAATAGGGATGAGTGCACAAAATTGGAAAGTCGCCTAAGGTAAATTCTTTGTGGATAAGAGAACAATTTGGAATAAGGATTTTTTTTGTTATTTGAGGGAGGGGGGTGCCTATGTTCTTTTCTACATCCAATGAAGTGTTCTCAGGTTTCAGTGTAAAGGGTATGGCATTCTAGTTTTGTTTCCTGCTTTCACCCTAGCTGTAGGAAGAGAGATCTAGGGAGTGTTGGATTGTATTGACAGCCGTGCTATACAGCTGCAGTATGACCAAATGACCAAATCAGGTAGGCATGCTTTCCATTTAAAGTTGCCTCATTTCTGGGGTATACATGCAAGTTGGCTTGTTACCATGCTGGGACCTGCCATACCACATTCAGGGTGATAGCTCGCTCCCAACTCTGCAGGGAGGGGGGTTGAAATGTAAAGATTGCAGCCCTGGTCTAGATGCAGTGGTTTTAGGTGAATGGATGCAACGGATCACATAAAGGGTAAAAGGGGCCTTAAAGGTTAATAATGTGAACATTTGTATATAAAAGAGGGAAACTGGGTGTCCCCGATGGTGTAGTATGTTTCAAAATGTCAATGTCATTGCTGCCATCGGTCACCAGGTTGACCCAATGGGCTGTGTATGTAATGTAGTGGCCCTGCCTGTGCTTGGCAGACCAGGCATCCGTGGTCAGGTGGACCCTTGACCCAACGCTGTGTGCCAGAGATGACACCACTTGCCTCTCAACTGCACGGTAGAGTTTGGGTATGGCCTTTTGTGAAAAATAATTGCGGCCTGGTATCTTCCACTGTGGTGTACCAATGGCCACAAACTTACGGAAAGCCTCCAACTCCACCAGCTTGTATGGTAATAGCTGGCGAGCTAATAGTTCCGCCACGCCAGCTGTCAGACGCCGGGCAAGAGGGTGACTGGCAGACATTTGCTTCTTCCGCTCAAATACTTCCTTCACGGACAGCTGGGTACTGCTGTGGGCAGAGGAGAAGGAACCGCTCAAGGGAAGAGGCGGTGTGGAGGAGGGTGGCTGTGAAGGTGCAAGGGAGAAAGTGGATGAAGACGATGCACCTGAAGGAGGAAGAGGAGAAGGAGGGTGGCTTGTCTTTTGAGGGGTGCTGCTTTGCCTCAGGTGTTCTTGCCATAGCTGTTTGTGCCTTCTCTCCAGGTGCCTTCGTAAGGCACTTGTCCCTACGTGAGAGTTGGCCTTTCCACGGCTCAATTTTTGCTGGCAGAGACAACAGATGGCTTTGCTCCGATCTGAGACACACACGTGAAAAAATTTCCAAACCGCTGAGCCCCCCCGGGCTGATGGCGCTACGGTGGCATCAGCAGCTGACGTTGAAGGACATGTGTGCTGGCTGGCCATAGCTGGCGATACATGGCGCCGGACACTGCCCCCAGCTGTTTCTGAGGACGAGCTCCCTCTGCTTCTATCATGGAGTCGTCTCCTCCTACTCCTCTCTGACTCCTCCTCTGAACTGTCCCCCTGGTCATCTCCTCTACCGGGAACATATGTGGTATCCGTATAATCGTCATCATAATCCTCCTGGCCAGCTGTGCTTTCTTCAGACACCTCCTCAAGTGCACCAACTTCAGGTGGTCCACCATCATCCCCATCCACACACGTTACGTCCATATTATCGCCACCTAACTCAGACGTATGAGGTGGTGTACCTGCGCCTTCTTGTTGTTGTGGCAGTAGTGGCTGCCTGGGAATCAGTGATTTCACCACCACCACCAAATAACTCCTGCGAAGTGTCAAATGCAGCGGATGTGGTGCTTGTTGTAGCGCTGGTGGCTGCGGGAGATGAGGTGTTCTGTGTTAAAAACTCAATCACCTCCTCACGATTTTGGGAAGTGATGGCACGTGCCTTCTTCTGAGCACTGTATTTTGGGGCAGGTCCGCACGAAATCAGAGAAACACCACCTCGCACAGACCTGCCGGTGCCTGGTGGCCTTCCTCTGGGCCTGCCTCTACCTCTTCCTCTACCTGGTTTGTCCATTTTGTCCATCTCGGGGGGGATGCTAGCTATATGCAGTGAGGTGGATTCTCACTCAACACAACCGGTAGTTAGATGCAGTGAGGTGGCCAGGTGGGTTCTCACCCAACACAACAGGTATTTAGATGCAGTGAGCTGGGTTCACTCAACACAACGCTAGGTATATGCAGTGATGAGGTGGGTTAAGTATACACAACAGATACTGGGTAGTTAGATGCAGTGAGCTGGGTTCACTGAACAGTGAAGGTACTTAAGATGCAGTGAGGTGGGTTCTCACTCAACACAACCGGTAGTTAGATGCAGTGAGGTGGCCAGGTGGGTTCTCACTCAACACAACAGGTATTTAGAAGATGCAGTGAGCTGGGTTCACTCAACACAACGCTAGGTATATGCAGTGATGAGGTGAGTTAAGTATACACAACAGGTACTGGGTAGTTAGATGCAGTGAGCTGGGTTCACTGCACAGTGAAGGTACTTAAGATGCAGTGAGGTGGGTTCTCACTCAACACAACCGGTAGTTAGATGCAGTGAGGTGGCCAGGTGGGTTCTCACCCAACACAACAGGTATTTAGATGCAGTGAGCTGGGTTCACTCAACACAACGCTAGGTATATGCAGTGATGAGGTGGGTTAAGTATACACAACAGGTACTGGGTAGTTAGATGCAGTGAGCTGGGTTCACTGAACAGTGAAGGTACTTAAGATGCAGTGAGGTGGGTTCTCACTCAACACAACCGGTAGTTAGATGCAGTGAGGTGGCCAGGTGGGTTCTCACTCAACACAACAGGTATTTAGAAGATGCAGTGAGCTGGGTTCACTCAACACAACGCTAGGTATATGCAGTGATGAGGTGAGTTAAGTATACACAACAGGTACTGGGTAGTTAGATGCAGTGAGCTGGGTTCACTGAACAGTGAAGGTACTTAAGATGCAGTGAGGTGGGTTCTCACTCAACACAACCGGTAGTTAGATGCAGTGAGGTGGCCAGGTGGGTTCTCACCCAACACAACAGGTATTTAGATGCAGTGAGCTGGGTTCACTCAACACAACGCTAGGTATATGCAGTGATGAGGTGGGTTAAGTATACACAACAGGTACTGGGTAGTTAGATGCAGTGAGCTGGGTTCACTGAACAGTGAAGGTACTTAAGATGCAGTGAGGTGGGTTCTCACTCAACACAACCGGTAGTTAGATGCAGTGAGGTGGCCAGGTGGGTTCTCACTCAACACAACAGGTATTTAGAAGATGCAGTGAGCTGGGTTCACTCAACACAAAGCTAGGTATATGCAGTGATGAGGTGGGTTAAGTATACACAACAGGTACTGGGGTATATGCAGTACTGGGTAGTACAATGTGCAGCTCCCTGTCACACACACAGGTAGTCACTGAATGTACTGGGCTGCTGGCAGTGGCACACACACTATCAATTAGCAATGCTGTGCATGCAACAAAAGTGTCAGTTTGACACACAGAAAAAAAAAGAAAAAAAGGACAGGATGAGCTCTGACAAGAGCTGTTGCTGGGTGCTATAAAAGCAATAACAATCAGCCAGGAGCAAGCTAAGCAGCCAAGAACCTAACTAATCTGTCCCTAGAAGAACAAGTCTGCAGCAACTCTCCCTAGTCTGTCTAATAGTAGGCAGACGAGTGACTGTAATGGCCGCCGGAGGCTGCCTTATATAAGGGGGGGGTGGGGCTCCAGGGCTTAGTGTAGCCTGAATGGCTACAATGTGCCTGCTGACTGTGATGCAGAGGGTCAAAGTTGACCCTCATAGTGCATTATGGGGCGAATCGAACTTCCGCAAAAGTTTGCCTGGTGCAGGCGAATGCGAACCCCCGAAGTTCGCCTGGAACCGTTCGCCGGCGAACCGTTCGCTACACCTCTACTCACAAACAAGGGTTACCACTCAGGCAACCACTGCCACAGCAGGTGGGGAGCTTTCACCTGGCCCCACTCAAGGTTTAAGAAGTTGCTCTCTGTAGGTAGGAAAGGTGAGAAACGCCCCTCCACCAAGGGCGGACAATCATAACACAGTAGACTTGTACAGAGGCGCCAAAAGAATAAGAACAACTTTCACTTAAAATTATATAAAATGGGAGGTAGTGGTGGACTCACCTCCCCAATAGAAGACCTGATATGTCAGTTTCAGTTCAATAAAAAAAAACGTTATCAATACTGGAAAGATCCGTACCATCTAAAAACTTCTTTCATTATAGCTCTTTAAAAATTAGGCAATCATAAAAAGCAGTATATCAGTGGGTGCCGGGTCTGCATAATGATGACACACGGCCTTTCGGACAAAAACGCTGTGCGTCATCATTATGCAGACCTGGCACAAACTGATGTACTGCTTTTTATAATTGCCTAATTTTAAAGAGCTGTAATAAAATACGTTTTTAGATGGTGTGAATCTTTCCAGTATTGATGAAGTCTATCCTTGTGCCTCCAGGGGTGTTCACAGCACGTCACAATCCATTGGTGCAGTAACAATTGGTGAGCGCAATAAAAAACTTATTTGACTACCCCACTGGAACAGGAGATGCACCTAGCCAGGATCCAGCCAGGATGTCATCACAGGGAGCGCGGTTACCAGTGCGACAGAATGCCATGGACCAGGAAGGAGATGTGATGTAGTGTCACATTTTGCTGTGCTGGATCCCGGCTAGGTGAGTCGCGCTCCCGCTGCGCAATACCTGTAATCGCAATCTCAGATCTGCACACAACCTTCTTTTTTCCTCCTTGTGAATCACCTCCTCGCATTCACGTATATAAGATATTGCACGTGCCACAACACATTTGTCCTTCTTCAACCTTTGAAATCTGAATGCAAAACCTCAAAACTCACTTTTACAGACAAGCATACGCTCTAATTTAGGCCAATCTCACTTTATACTCTGACCATGTTGTACTCCCCACTAGATAACGCACACTGCCTCTGTTACCCAGGATATTGACACTTTATTCAGGGTTGGCGATCCAGGGACATATGTGAGACACAACCTCACTTCAGAGGAACGTTTGGCTATTAAAGAATTGGAATTTAATAGCTCTATTGTCATCAAACGGCGGATAAGGAGGGAGCAGTGGTAGTGATGGACTCTGCAGACTATCTGTTGGAAGCTTCACGACAGCTTAATGATATCAATACTTATCAACCACTACCTTGCGACCCCCTACCTGACATTAAGAAACAGATAACACAGAGAAATCTTTGAGGGAGAAACGTATTGATGACCATCTTGCTAAGTTTCTACAAATGGAATATCCTAGGACACCAGTCCTATATCTTTTCCCCAAAATACATAAATCCTTACAATGTCCACCTGGATGACCGATTGTGTCAGGCATAGACTCTGTACTCTCTCCTTTAGCCAAATACCTGGACTATATATTACGTCCATATGTCTTAGCACAAAAATCTTATCTTAGGGACACGGCCATGTTTCTTGATGCTATTGCCACCTTGAGTGACATCCCACATGAAAGCTTGCTTGTTACTATGGATGTCGAGAGCCTCTACACCTCCATCGCACATGATGTAGAGGCAGTATGACATATTTTGTTTATTGCATCAGATTTTTCTGATTCACAAGTTGACTTTTTGATTGATCTTTTACGTATTGTAATAACTTGCAATTATTTTGTGTTTAACGATCAATTTTTTGTACAGGTGCGGGGTACAGCAATAGGGTCAAACGTGGTCCCATCCTACGCAAATATATATATATGAATGTCTACAAAGAGAGTTTTGTATATACCAATTAAATTTGTCATAAACATGCTAAGATTTGGCTAAGATATATAGATGATATATTTTGGGTGTGGACGGGTGTAATTTTGTAGGTCTGAGTGCTGCAGGTTCCTGGAAAGGAGACCTGTCTTCACTCTGCAACTTGCTGAGCTGCTGCTCTGGTGAGGAATTTGCATCCACTTGGCATGTAAATTGCTTAGCTGCTTCCTTTGATGGCTTGCAGTATAAATACCATTTCCTCCCAGAATCCCTGGCTGGTCATGATGGTTTGTTCCTGCTAACTTACCTGGAGTCTCAGCCTTTGCTAATTGTTTGCTAAGATTATCTTAGAGTAATTCCTTGGGAGTGCACTAAGCATTCCTTCTAGCGTAGTCAGGTTGTATTATCTGTATTGTCTTGTACTGTCTATGTGTTGCGATTGTCTTGTCGCCAGCGGCGGTCGACAGGAAATCGTTCTGTCTGTTGGGATCACATTCGCCCTAGCAGTAGCGGTGGTGGTTCCTTCTGCATTCTGCTTTAGGGGTGCAAGCCAGAGCAGCGGTTGCTACTGGTAGCCCCATCTGTCTGTCTGTTTGGATCGCATTCGCCCTAGCGGTAGTGGCGGTGGTTCCTTCTGTATTCTGCCTTAGGGGTACAAGCCAGAGCAGCGGTTGCTACTGGTAGCACCATCTGTCTGTCTGTTTGGATCGCATTCCCCCTAGCGGTAGTGGTGGTGGTTCCTTCTGTATTCTGCCTTAGGGGTGCAAGCCAGAGCAGTGGTTGCTACTGGTAGCCCCATCTGTCTGTCTGTCTGGATCGCATACGCCCTAGCGGTAGTGGCGGTGGTTCCTTCTGTACTCTGTCTGGGAGTGTAGGCCAGAGCTGTGGTTGCTACTGGTTACTCCTTCTGTCTGTCTTGTTTGGAACGAACGCTTGCTGTAGGCTCGGTGAGGTAACCGTTTAGTAAGCGTTCGCGTTCTCTGTTCGTTTTTGTGTTACATTGGTTAGTTAGGTTTGGCATGCTTTGTCTCTGTTGCGCTTTTCGTGCGGAGACCGCGCCATTAGCATGCTTTGTCGCTGTTGCGCTTTTCGCGCGGCGACTGTGCTTAGCGAGTGCGTTTGTTATTTTCCTTGGCGTTCTGATCATTGTTATTTGCTGTGTCTTTCTTGCTACACTTGTGCTCTGTCTTTATTCGGTCTTGTGTCACTGTTGGCAATCGCCACTCTTGCGATTGCGTTCCCACTTAATTTCCGTTGTTGTGTGTTCACCGTCGTCGGGGGGGGGGCGGGGGGGCGACTAGATTGGTGGACACACATACATTCTGTCGCTTTGCGCACTCTCTCTCTCTGAGGGCTATCTTGCCCTGCATTGTTGCTATTCGTACAATCCCCATCTGGCATCTGTGGCAGTGCAGAGGAGTTGTTCCTCTGCACTCCACAGCTCCATCTGCCGGTGGGAATTTCCCTCTACAAGTGCATTGCACCAAGCTGGGTTCTGTCATTTTATACGCTTGTGGAGGACTTCCGCAGTGTCAGCGCACATCTTGTGCGCTGACCACGGAGATAATTCCACAATCGTTACAGCGGGGCCACGTTCGACCCCGGATGAATTTGTGACATCAGCAATGTGAGGCCATACGCCTCACTGTTCATAGTGACAGACAGTGTGTCAATTTTCTTGACACAATGGTTTACCTTAAGGCCGGTAGTTTGCATACCGACTTATATGTAAAACCGACTGATCGAATTGCCATTTTGTCCTATAACAGTTTCCACCCTATCAACACTAAACGATCGATACCTAACAGCCAGTTTATGCGGATAGGCCGAATAGTGGATGATGGAAATTTATGTGAATTTAAATGAAATGACAAAAAAATGTTTGGCTCGTGAATATCCTGGTGATCTGGTGCAAGGTACACACAGGGAGGCAGGTGAATCCCTTGGTCTTACTAAGAGGAGGAAGAGTTCTGGCAATCATCTGCTGTTTGTTTCCCAATATAATATTTGGAGTGATTCCATTGGAAAAAGTTTGAAAAAAGTTTGAAAAAATATTGTCACACATTGTCACACTCTTTTCCCTCTGTTAATGAATTTCAACAACCTCCATTGCTTTCATACAAACGAGCTCCCAAACTGCTTGACAGGCTTGTACACGCAGAGATGAGGACCTTGGTAAGACCCCCAGAACATTCTTCTCGCAGGTGGACATTCCCCTGCCTCAACTGCGTGCCCTGTCACTCGATCATCAGATCCCCATATTTTGTGCATCCACATACAGGTAAAAAATATTATATCTAGGCATGTTATAACGGTGATTCACAGTATGTTATGTATCTATTAAAGTGCCCCTGTGGGCTCATTTATGTGGGTCAAACGACGTCTAAATTCAAAGTTAGATTATCAGCCCATAAATCAGCCATTCGTAACAGTTCCAGCCCACTTTATTAACCTCCTTGGCAGTTATCCTGAGCTAGGATCGGGGCAGAAAACCGCAGCTAAGAACGGTAATCCTGACCTCTGCTCGGGGTAGCCGCCGGAGGCTGTATGCAGAGCAACGCGCACAGCGGGAGCGTTTCTACATAACTCCTGGGGATCCCGACGTAAGCTGGCATTCTTCTTCCTCTCCTCCGGGGCTCTGCTTCCTGCTGGTGAGACCGCCGGCTGTCGTCATGACGACAGCCGGCAATTTCACTTTAGAGTTGCAGCGCCACCCAGAGGATGGAGGCTTAACTGCTGCGCTGGAGCCAGGGACGTGAGTCATTGCTGGGGTGCTGCAGATTTCCCTGGCAGCACCGCTTTTAGACCCTACATCCGGAAAGAATCAGAACGCCAAGGTCATTGAAGGCATTCCACCTATTAGAAGAGGTGGCAGTAGATTAACCTGCTGGGCGGTCTGGACGAGCACAGCTCGTCCAGTACCGCCGGAGGCTGCCGCTCAGGCCCTGCTGGGCCGATTTGGCTGAAATAAAAAGCAGCACACGCAGCCGGCACTTTGCCAGCCGCGTGTGCTGCCTGATCGCCGCCGCTCTGCGGCGATTCGCCGCGAGCAGCGGCGAAAGAGGGCCCCCCTAGCCGCCTGAGCCCTGCGCAGCCGGAACAAAAAGTTCCGGCCAGCGCTAAGGGCTGGATCGGAGGCGGCTGACGTCACGACGTCGGCTGACGTCGATGACGTCACTCCGCTCGTCGCTATGGCGACGATATAAGCAAAACAAGGAAGGCCGCTCATTGCGGCCTTCCTTGTTTATTCTGGGCGCCGGAGGCGATCGGAAGATCGCCTCCGGAGCGCCCTCTAGTGGGCTTTCATGCAGCCAACTTTCAGTTGGCTGCATGAAATAGTTTTTTTTTTATTAAAAAAAAACCCTCCCGCAGCCTGCCTGGCGATCTTAATAGAACGCCAGGCAGGTTAAAAAGATTGCTATACAGGGTGGCCTTCTGAATCAGGACGCTTTATTGCCTAGATCCAAGAGGTCTCAATAGAGAATATGACCTGTTGCCACTTTTGTGATATGATACTGTGCTTAACCTCTTCCCGACCGTGTCATGCCGATGGGCCTGGCCGCGACGGCAGCCTCAGGACCGCCTAACGCCGATTGGTGTAAAGTCCTGGAGCCAGCTAATGCAGGAGATCGCGCGCAGGGTGTTGCTTGGGGGGCGGAGCTCCACCCTGCCTTCAGTCTCCGAGCGGCTATTTACATGTACAGCGCTGTGATCGGCAGCAGCGCTGTACTGGGGACAGCCGTGTCACATGGCTGTCCCCCTGGGGGATAAGAGAGTGATCGGCTCTCATAGGCGGAAGCCTATCGCCGCAATTGGCTGGCTGTGGGGAGAGAGGGAGGGAAGAAATTTAAAGAAACCATTTTTTTAAAAAAAAAAACGCTAATAAAAATATTTATACAAAAAAAATAAACATGGGGGAGCAATCAGACCCCACCAACAGAGAGCTCTGTTGGTGGGGAGAAAAGGGGGGGGGATCACTTGTGTGCTGTGTTGTGCAGCCCTGCAGCTTGGCCTTTAAGCTGCAGTGGCCTATTTGACTAAAAATGGCCTGGTCACTAGGGGAGTTTAGCACTGCGGTCCTCAAGAAGTTAATGTATTTGTTTCACTTTGATCACATAACTTTTATATTCGATCATATAGAACTCATCTGATGGTGGATAACTCCTTGTTTTATTGGCCCACTTCCCTACAGCTCTATCTTTTCTGTGGCGGCGTCCCCGTTTCCGTGGCGCTGCCTCGTCTGGGAGCTCACGTTGTCATGGTAGCGCGTCAGCGCTTATGCCTACAGGGTGATGTGTACGCATTGAAGTACGCAATGCATGCATTAACATCTTGCATTGCATGCGACTTCCGCATTCCACGTACCCTGTGAGTGGCCAATCGGATTTGCTGGCAGGTCACGAGGCTTAAGCGTCTGCCACGCTCCAATGCGGTGGCTTCGCCCTCCTCCAGTGGGTGGAGCCAGGCCGCAGATGGTGACAGACACCTCTGCGCAAAGTGCTAGTGACCGGTGGGGGTGGAGGGGCTGCTACAGGTGAGTGTGCCCTTTTCTATTGGTCCATTCAGACCACAATAAGTTCCCCATCAGGTCCACCTGTGTGTATAGGACCTGTGATTGTTTGGGATGATTTCTGACCCATGGTTGGTTTATATTTTGGTGGGGATATATAAATACTGCTATGTGTACATGTACTCTGTCACATGCTTGAGAAAGAGATACATCTCGAAACGTCGCACTATGTGTGACAGTCTAGTATGATGGAACTTCAATAAAAGAGCATTATAAAACTATGGATGGTGCCGGCCTAATCTTCTGCTACAGTCTGATCCGGGTGGTTTCCGGATGGCCTTGGCACATCAAACTGAATCCTGGAAGGTGTGCCTCCTCTCCATTTTTTCATGTTAAAAGAGTTAAGGCGCATAAACATTTATGCAATGTGTTTAAACAAGAGTTGTACGCGCTCAATAACACGCTTTATTGATGTAACGCTATAGCGCTATTAGTTAGCGCTGTTTAGTGAATCAACCCCTTACTGTCCCAAACCATCCCCCTGAGCCCCTCTGCTTGATGCACACATTCATTCCCAGAGGCGCTGGCTGCTTTCAATGGTGTGGAGTTAGTCAGACCTGTCACTGGTGGCCGCACGTTCCCTCCTCCTCTTTCCTCCGCTGTCATGACGTCAAGATGGCAACAATGCTACGTCACGTCACGCACATAAGGTGCAGTTGTAATGGGTACACCAAGATTCAGGCTGCTTACACACTAAGACGTTACAGACGCACGTTAGTGCAGCTTGTAACGCTCCCCCAACGCACAGCAATGTAACACAAGTGGGCTGTTCACACAGCCCACGTTGCATTACATGTAACGCTGCACGTTCTGCCGAAAGTGCAGCATGCTACGGCGTTACAGCGGCTTAAGCCGCGTTAGACTGTTTGCACATGCTCACTCATGTTGGGGAGGAGAGGAGAGCGGCCAGGCACATGGCTAATTAATATTCACTGCACGTTGTGACGTGCAGTGTTTACTTCCTGGTGCAGCCGCTCTGTGCGGCGATTGGCCAGCGGGACCACGTGATGCCTCATGCGTCCAAGAGTACGCATCACAGCATCACGGACGGCAGAGTGAGCTGCACAACGCGGCTCACTCTGATGTCCACATCGAAGAGCACCAGGCCTTGCGTTAGGTGCACGTTATGCGACCTTAATGTAGCACCTAACGCAACGTCTTGGTGCGCAAGTAGCTTCAAGGAACTTCCTAGTTGTTGGCGCCTGTGCTGCCTGGGTCCCTGCGTCTGTCGACGACCAGTGAGTATAACTTACTTTGCAAGTTTGCTCCAACCCTCCAGTCCACTCCACACGCGTAATAAGGAGGAAGTCCGGTGGAAGGGCCTAGGTTAGTGGGTCACACAAAGAGGGGGAACTTGAGCCTCCCCCCCTCCCCTCCGGTTCCTTGATTGAAATAAGTGTACATAATGTCTGTGGACATTTTGAGATCAGAAAGAGGGACACTTAAGCCACACCCCTGCCACACCCATAATCACGCCCCCAGCACACCCCTAGTCATGCATACCATAAAGATTTTATAAGAAAAATATGTCATTTTATTATTTAGACCACACTGGTCCTTTCTATCCTGGTTCATTTTCCTTCATAGCACATTGGAACATAAGAAATATGAGTTTAAAGGATGAGTATAAGGTTTAGAGTCAATTTAACACATTTTTTCAGTAGAAAAATACATAATTTCACATAGGTCTGTACATCAGTCCTGAAAGAGGGACACATGAGGAGGAAAGAGGGACAGGGCTCCCAAAGAGGGACTGTCCCTCCAAAAGAGGGACAGTTGGGAGCTATGTACATGGATAGTTTATTCTTATAGACATACTGTATAATGCTGTGGAAAAATAACAATCCATTTGTTCTGCAAATAAATTAAACGTCTACAGAAGAAAGAAGGTCTACAGTTATTTTCCAGAGCTGTAAATCTCTCAGAGTAGTCGGGTCACACTGACATGAGTAAGAGTTATCTTAGCAGACTGGTTCCTGCACTAGTGTAATTCTGGCATCTAGTCACTGAAAGACAGTATCAGGTTTTTATTACACGCAATTACATGTTCCCATTGCAGTACATACTGCCCCTGGAACTTCTTATCTACCAAATAAAACAATGTACAATGTCAAAAGCATAATACCTGACTGCAAATGTCTAGATTATTCAACCATTCTGACAAAGGAAATTCAAAGACAGCATGTAAATATTCCTTAGATGTATAAGCACACTGAGCTTTGGTTTACAGCCATTTGCTATCACTTTCAGCCAATTACTGTTTTGGAAAAAGTCTCCATGACCAGAATACGCTGTACTTAGATCTATGCTGACCAGACTTTCCAATGCATTTGTGTACTTAGCAAAGTTAACATGAAAGCAAATGGGAGGAAAAACAGCGATAAATGTGCACAATAAAAAGCAGCTTTTGTTTGTACTTTTTTTTTTCTTTATAAGCAGCTGAAATTCATTCCATACAGTTTCTAGGCCTGCTTTCTATTCACTATGGTAACTCGTTAGCATTCATTTTAAAAACAAAAACACACAAAATTACACACAAAACACATGCATCCACACGCACACACATACATACACGCACACACATACATACACGCACACACATACATACACGCACACACATACATACACGCACACACATACATACACGCACACACATACATACAAGCACACACATACATACACGCACACACATACATACACGCACAAACATACATACATACACACACACACACACACACACACATACATACACGCACACACATACATACACGCACACACACATACATACACGCAAACACATACATACACGCACACACATGCATCCACACGGACACACATGCATCCACATGCACACACATACATACACGCACACACATACATACACGCACACACATACATACACGCACACAAACACACCTACACTATCATAATACACATAAACACACAGGCAAACATATACAACTGCACAGACATATAGGCACACAGGAAGGGCCTGTTCTTACACTGCCCTGATTAACATGGGGGCCCCCCTGGCAGACCCCTCCCCAAGGCCCCTGAACCAGCTCTAGAACCCCCAGGTCTTCCCCCTAATTTTATTGCGGTCCCTGGGGGCCCTGCATAGTTTTTGTCAGTGTACATACACGCACACACATACATACACGCACACACATACATACATACACACACACATACACAAAGGCACACACATGCATACACGCACACACATACATACACGCACACACATACATACACGCACACACACACATACACGCACACACATACATACACGCACACACATACATACACGCACACACACATACATACACGCACACACACATACATACACACACACACATGCATACACACACATACACATGCATCCACACGCACACACATACATACACGCACACACATACATACACGCACACACATACATACACGCACACACATACATACACGTACACACATACATACACGCACACACATACATACACGCACACACATACATACACGCACACACATACATACACGCACACACATGCATCCACACGCATACACATGCATCCACACGCACACACATACATACACACACACACATACATACACGCACACACATACATACAAGTGGTTAGTGTATTTGGGAAAAGCAAAATATACAAAAAAATCCCTGCAGGTGCACCACAAACGCCAAGCTCAAAGTCTAAATAATTAATCAGGGATATACCAAAGACACGGAAGATCAAAAATTGAAAAATTACTTTCTTTTTTATTTGCAAAAAGGTGCAGAAATATGTACACAAATTCTTTAATCACGTAAAAAAGTGCATATAATTGATTGAAAAAAAGGCAACAACATCAATTTGTTTCGGGTTGGTAACCCTTCTTCAGGCCTTTAAATATATAGTGAACATCTACAAAGTATAAAAACAACACAATTAAAAACTGTAATACAATCAAAAGAACTGTAGTACAATCTAAAAGGACAATTCCCCTTAAAGGGAAGGTTCAGGGTGGCTCTTAAAAAAATAAAAATGCCCATCAACTTACCTGGGGCTTCCTCCAGCCGTGGGCAGCCAGGACGTGCCCTCGGCGCCACTCCGCAGGCTCCCGGTCCCCTCCGGTGGCCGACTCGACCTGGCCAGGCCGGCTGCCAGGTCGGGCTCTTCTGCGTTTCAAAATGCGCCTCACGGGGGCGCGCTGACGTCATCGGACATCCTCCGGGCTGTACTGCGCAGGCGCAGTAGTTCTGCGCCTGCGCAGTACAGCCCGGAGGACGTCCGATGACGTCAGCGAGCCCCCATGAAGCGCATTTTGAAACGCAGAAGAGCCCGACCTGGCAGCCGGCCTGGCCAGGTCAGGTCGGCCACCGGAGGGGACCAGGAGCCTGCGGAGCGGCGCCGAGGGCACGTCCTGGCTGCCCACGGCTGGAGGAAGCCCCAGGTAAGTTGATGGGCATTTTTATTTTTTTAAGAGCCACCCTGAACCTTCCCTTTAAGAGTAGGAAAAGGGACACTTCCCCTTTAAGAACAAGTGTGAAAAATAGAGTAACTCATAGTAGCATACAGTGGACAGAAGAACACCAATTGACGTGAAAAAGTGAGGGAGTGAAACATTATGAAGATGAAAGTGCACTTCAAGAAAACATTTTTTTTAAGAAGATGAAGTAAAGAACAATACAATATTACACGAAATAACCTATACCTGCACAGTTGGAATACAAGATAATTTACAGCAAATATAAGCAATGGAGCTATTCCATTTTTAGATGTTGATGTTTCCATGATAGGACGGCTCTTGAGCTGTGATCTATACAGCAAGCCTACGGAGCGCAATACGTTAATGGATTTCCGTAGTTTCCATCCCAAGAGACTCCGTGAATCGCTTCCTAAGTCCCAGCTTATGCGAGTGAAACGGATTGTAAGTGATTCCAACACGCCACATTGTCGTTTGGAAACTATGTCCAGAAAATTTATCGACAGAGGATATCCCCCTAATTTGGTGTATCGTTTGAGGAATGAGGTGGCAGGTATGAGCCGTAGCTCCCTTTTGTCCCCTAGAGCAGGTCACCCTAAAAATGGAGACAGGATCGTTCTGGCCACATCTTTCAATACATTGTCCAATCAAATTGCCAATTTGGTAAAGAAACATTGGTATGTTCTGTCATCTTTGAGTAAAGATATTCCAGCTTTTAGACAACCACTGATGATGGCTTATAAGAGAGCTAGATCGATTAGAGATATAGTTGTCAAAGCAGATGTGGGAGCATCAGTAGTTAAATCACAGGGTGTCAATTGGTGTTCTTCTGTCCACTGTATGCTACTATGAGTTACTCTATTTTTCACACTTGTTCTTAAAGGGGAAGTGTCCCTTTTCTTACTCTTAAAGGGAACCTTAACTGAGAGTGATATGGATGTTTCCTTATAAACAATACCAGTTGCTTGGCAGTCCTGCTGATCTCTTTGACCAAAGTAGTGGCTGAATCACAGACCTGAAACAAGCATGCAGTAATCCAGTCTGACTTCAGTCAGAGCACCTGATATGCATGCTTGTTCAGGGGCTGTGGCTAAAAGTATTAGACACAGGATCAGCAGGAGAGTCAGGCAACTGGTATTGTTTTAAGAGGAAATATCCATATCCTTCTTAGTTTAGGTTCCCTTTAAGGGGAATTGTCCTTTTAGATTGTACTACAGTTCTTTTGATTGTACGCACACACATACATACACGCACACACATACATACACGCACACACATACATACACGCACAAACATACATACACGCACACACATACATACACACACACACATACATACACGCACACACATACATACACACACACACATACATACACGCACAAACATACATACACGCACACACATACATACACACACATACATACACGCACACACATACATACACGCACACACATACATACACGCACACACATACATACACGCACACACATACATACACGCACACACATACATACACGCACATACATACATACACGCACACACATACATACACGCACATACATACACGCACACACATACATACACGCACACACATACATACACGCACAAACATACATACACGCACACACATACATACACACACACACACACATACATACACGCACACACATACATACACACACACACATACATACACGCACAAACATACATACACGCACACACATACATACACACACACACATACATACACGCACACACATACATACACGCACACACATACATACACGCACACACATACATACACGCACATACATACACGCACACACATACATACACGCACACACATACATACACGCACATACATACACGCACACGCACACACATACATACACGCACACACA